>NC_033556.1:600000-900000 GCF_001680005.1 Plasmodium coatneyi
ACCCAGGGCGGAAGATCTATCATTTTGCTGGTCCACCTAAAAAGGTAATTTCTCTCACAGGGATGGTGTGACGGTGTAATGGCGACCTTTCCTCTGTTGAAAGAAAATTTTACCCTTCTCTACCACGCCTGGAGGGTGATGCCAGCACGCTCGCATTTGGAAAGTTACCCTCTGACCAAATTGGTCGCCCTCCTTTTAGCTGCGTTGTGTTAACCGTGTTGTGCTGGCTCCTCCACAACACATCCGCTTCGCGCCTTTTTATAACTTTTTTTTTTTTTTTTTTTTTTTTTCCACCAACGGAAAAGTCACAGGGGATGCAAAGCCTGCAGGGCAGTCAACGTGATGAGGGTAATTGGCGAGCAGGCCAAATGACAACCTAATCAAGGAAACTTCCTAAAGCCATCTGCAACGGGGACGATCATATAAAAACGATGCCTCTCCCTAAGCGGGATAGGGGAATATATCCCCAAGGATGGCGTAGCGCCACACTCCTCCCGACCTATGCACCGCACATCTTGTTCGTTTCAGCGCGTTGGGCATTTGGCACTTTTATTGCAACACAGCGGAGAAGTGTCTCCCACTGTGATTAAAATTTACAACGTTCCAGGGTCACAAAAAAAGGGAAAAAATAAGATGAGCAAAAAGCAAGAATGAAGGAATGTGCCACATATTTAATGCAAATTTGTGGCCTGCCTAATGGGAGAATTTTTTTTTTTTTTTTTTTTTTTTTTTCTTCCTCCTCCTTTTGGGGAACCAGCGATAGGCCAATGGGGGACAGCCTTCATATAACCTGCAGACGTAAAAAAAAAGAAGAAGAAGGAAGAGTAGCTCCTTCGGGCTAATCACTCATTGGCCATTTCTTCATGGAAACTTCCCCGCCGCTTGGCTGCCCGACGAGGTGAAAGTGGATGCGGCCCAGCGTCCGGTGCAAGAGTGAGTGGTAGTCGGAGAACCCGCCATGCCCCCCGTGTTCGCAGAAGGAAATATACAAAGGCTTCTTCTGCTTCGTTTCCGTACCGTCCCCACTGTGGAAATTGAGGAAGTTGACTGTGCCTCCCAAACAATCAGAGCCAAAAGAGTAGTAACAGAACCTCACATGCACCCTCCGATAGTGCGTGTATTTTACGAAATATTTCACCGAGTTAACATTTGGACAGATCATGTCGTACTTGTTTAGGTAGAGGAGAACAGAACTTGTGAACAGATTGTCTGTCTGGTTGGTTAGGCTAAGTTTGAATGGGATCTTCCGATCGGATACATCTGTGGCGGAAAATACTTCGCTGTAGGTTGGCTCTATGTTGTTGTATGGGCACAGTGCGTGAAGAAGCAGCAGGTTGTCTTGGCACGCCCGTGTGATGCTGATCTTCGGTTTGCTCTGCCATGTGCCACTATTTGGGAAGGGGATAAATCTTCGGCTCTTCCCCCTGTTCGGTTGATTGTGTGTACCTGCACACATCTGAGGGGTTCCTTTTCTTCCCCGTTTTGGTGGCCTCGTTGTTGGGGTGCCTCGTCCCCCCCTCAGCAGAACCGCCTCCGGGTCGATGCGACCAAACTCGAGTCTCTCCGAGTATACGTGCGGCTTCTCCCCATCGGTGAGATTATTAAAAAAGTCCATCATGGGGTTAATTAAAATGACATTTTGGAGAAACTTTCTCTGCCCATTTAGGAGGAACCCCCCGAGGAGGCCACTGTTGGAGTGCAAATAGATAGACATGCTTTCCGTGTCAGTGATGTTCAAATATTTCAAGCAGTTAATAGAATCTGTGAGGTCCCTCACGGTTCTTACCTTTTCAAGCGTGGCGCTTCTATACAGTGGTTTTCTTTTCCCTCCTTGTAATAATCCGCCTGAACCGGTCAGGTGAAAATAAACTACAATGAAATTATTCAGAAGGTAAAAGTGGGACTCATCCGAGTAGTTGCAAATGTTCAGTTGTCGGTAGAAGGGGTAGACGTTGATGATGGTTCTGCTTGGCTTAATGAACAGAGGGAGATGGTCTTCCACTTGTATCCCTACGTCTATGCTCCATTTTGGTGGTGAAGAAAAATGCACACACAAATATTGCATGGACGTAACGGTCACAATGACGGAGGAATACTCCTCTTCCACATGTTGGGAAAAACTTTTGTAGGATTCCTTTTCGATGTCACACAGGTTGTCATTATTTTCGTATCTATATATCAGCGTGATTGGTAACTCCCTCCCCTCCTCGGTGTGAATGAAGAGGTCCTTAATTTTGTACTTTTTATTTTTTGCAAATATGTGCTCCAGCTGGAGGTCGTAGAGGATGTTGTTCTTCGCTCGGAAGAAGGATGCATTTACTGCCTTCTTTGCCCCTTTGTTGGGTGCTTCACCCCTTTGGACGTTCCTAGGAAGGGCTACCACCCCCCTTCTCAGGTCGATCACCACCCTGGTGCTACCCACAAACGGGTTGCAGATGTATACACTTATGAGGTAACTTTGGAAAAGGTTGTTCAATCCGCACTGTATACTCCCCTTCGTGATGGGCACAGAGAAGACCTTCATTTTGGCCACCAAACGGTTCTCCTCCTTTATGTTTTCCTTCCATTGGGCAATTCCTCCTTGGGGGTGCACACACTGATTGGGGGTACACGTCATGGGGGAGTACTTCCCCCTCCGTTTCACAAATAAATATAAGACGCATAAAAAGGGCTTCAAAAAATACCGATAAGTGTAGAGGACAAGACCATACTTGTTCATGTCAAAATCGTGAAGTACACAATTCTGTAGAATTATTATTTTCCGTAAGCGGCTATCTATGGGTACTTCCTCCTTCGTTATATGAACCGAGTGGGTGGGCAAAAAGATTTTTTCTTTTCCGCGTTTTTTAACTCGTCCCATTTGTCCAGCATTAAGATGCAACGCATCACAATGGAGGGTATACACTTCTGTTTTATCGTTCCCCTTTCTTATAAGGACGACATGGTGGCGAAAGTGCTCTAGGAAGTATTTCCCCCGTAGAAGTGCCCTTCCTACCAGTTTAATTAACCTTAACTCATAATGGGGAGTCCCTTTCCTTAACTTGTCTTTGCACTGAATGAGGAAGAGATTATTCGTATGGTGATTTCCGCTAAGTAGGAAAATCCTTTTCATGTCTTTACTTAGGTATATATTTAAAAAGTTTTTCTCATTTGCTTCGAAAAAGAGGAGCTGCTTCGTATGATGGGTGCAACTACACGAGTTAAGGAATAGGCGGCTGCACCGGTGCTTCTCATCTAGTTCGGTTGTGAGGAAGTCGGGTGGGCCAACATGGGCAGCCCAATAATCCGTGGAGGGTCTCGTCTGCAGAAATGCGATGTTCTGCACGCCCTCGCGTTGGTAGATGAGGTGACAACGGGGGTGATTCGAGTGATGAGCACCTTTGCGGGGAAGCCTCCGTACTCCCCCCGATCGACCCCCTTCCGGAGGTCTCCCCCTAAATGAACCTCGTCTGCCACATCCCCGAGGGGAAGGACCCTCCCTTGGGGAACCTGCATACGTGAGATGGTCGATGTTGGCGTCCCTAACGAGCCAAGTCCCCCGAAAGACATAACCCCAATTGACATAGCAATCACTACGCTCCACAACAAACGCAAAGAAGCGATTCCCTTTAGTGCAAAAGGATTTTATCGAACAATTGGTTGGCAGGATGGCCACAATTTCGGAGGTCTCCCTGGAGATGTAACCTTCCCTCTTCAATTCATCCAACGACTTGTTAATATTATGAAAATAGCTATTCGTCCCAAATTTCCTTTTAATTTTTTTCCTACACACTAGTAGATTCTTCTCAGTACTATGTTCGAAGTAAATGTACCTGTTACTGAAGAGCAGCTCCTCATTGGTGTTCCCCTCGGACGAGAGGAAGTCCTCCCGCAGCGATGCATGGACGTCATATTTTATTTTGTAACACTTTTTGGCTATTTCCTCATCATACCGACGCACACAATTCTGCACAAATTTTGTGGCCCCCCATTTGCCCTTAATCTTTCCCACCGGTAATTCGAACAGTCCCTTTATCTTCTCGATGTGGCTATACGGATCTGTTACTTTGCCGAAGATGTAGTTGCGGATTTTCATTTGCATGAGAGGGAACATAAAAAAATGTACCTTTGGCTATTAATTATGGCGTTTTTTTTTTTTTTTTTTTTTTTTTTTCCACACGCACACTCTACGTGGGGACGTTATATATGCCTGGCCAACCGTCTTATATCACCATGTGAAAGAGAGCTAACTAAATAATATGACGATACATGGGAATGTCAAAGCACCTCCAAAAGGAGAACGGTTTGACATTTTAAAAAGATTTACCCAATTTTGTGTATCACCTTTGTTGTACATTTTTACCTGAACAGGTCAGGTGATTTTTTTTATATTACCACACAATGATGTGATGGCGTGGTTTTTAATTTTTTTTTTTTGACACTATTATTTACCCATCGGTGATGTGCAGAAAGTTTTACAGCTAACCCTGTTACAAAGGAAATGGCGTAGGGGGAAGTTACTCAAGTGAGGGATTTTATCGTTGAAGGGGAGGTAACCAGGTACCGTGGGGAGCGACAAAATAGGGGAAAGTACGGAATGTTCATGCACAAAAAAGGAATGTAGCGGTAGGAGCGCACTGAAAGAGGAGAAACCTCATGTGGTTACAGCGAAAGGGTATATAACACTTAGGCCATTGGCCTGAACGGCAAGAAGAAGCCCCCGCAGGGGCTGTGAAAAATTGCGGTCCTTCGATGAGGAACTTCACATCGGTATGGTGCACACGCGGTAGGGGGGATTTAAGGCAGAAACGCAATAAAAAGACGAAGACAACGTGCATGCAAGACAATATCCTTCATATGTGTGCCAACACTGGATACATGGCTTTCCACTATTTGGGGAGCTGCACCGGACAGGCCCCTCCTCTCCCCGCCGACAAACCTTCTTTAGTTACCACTACAACTACTATGACAGTGCTACTGCTTCATTTGGTTACCTTGTACTTTCTGATTTCGTTAAGCAGACTTTTCGCCTCGGCGTCGTTCTGGAAATGGTCTCTCACTGGCTGAAGCATTTTGTTCAGGTAGATGGCAACGTTGTCCTTGAGGTCGAGGGGGTGGAGTGCACCACTGAGGTAGTCTGCCTCCAGTTCGGCGATCGTGGTGTAGGTCTTGTTGCCTAAGAAATGGAGGGTGTGTGTAGGTTGTTAATGTTGCGATTATGTAGAAGTGGAGACAAGTGATGCATTAGT
This sequence comes from Plasmodium coatneyi, assembly GCF_001680005.1. NCBI lineage: Eukaryota > Apicomplexa > Aconoidasida > Haemosporida > Plasmodiidae > Plasmodium > Plasmodium coatneyi. Next base: position 605,229 of record NC_033556.1, read on the forward strand.
GGGGCAACGAAAGTGTAACCATGACCTCCCACTTGGCCACTACAGACGTGTTCGATATGACAACCGTCCAGAGCGCTGACTCACCTCCGTTCTTCTCCTTGCGCTGCAGAGCGAACTCCTTATAGTGCGGAAACACGATACTCCGGGCGTATGCAAAAATGGGGTTGTTTTCAATGACCATGGGTGGGCAGTAGCCCTTCTTAATCTTCCTATTCACGTCTGCCTCAGAGTCATCCATAAAGATGGCTGAATTTTCGTCACTTTTCGACATTTTTTCCTGTCCTTCCAAAAGTCCCGGAAGCATTTCATGTGACAAAATGATTGGCTTTTTTTTTATTTTCTTTATATCGCAGTATTCCCTAGCTAGCATGTTTACCTTCCGTTGGTCAATTCCTAGCTGGCAAATATCTACATTTAAAAAAAATATATCTGCACACTGCATGCAAGGGTACATAATTTGAGAGCAGTAATTTTCCTCTCCTTCTGATCTTCCCATGATTTTTAAGCACCTCTTTATTCTGTTAATGTTAAAGCTCTTGGATATGTCTATAACCAACGACCAATAGTCGTTCGGTTTTTTATTTATCTCGTCACTTGCCCATAGGAACTGAACATTTTCCATGTTCATGCCACAGCTCTTCCACACTTCGATGAAGTACTTTCCCACTTTTTTTATTTTTTTTAAATCTCCCGACATTTTGTTGTTTAGCTGTGCGAACCAGTCGGCGATCCAAAAGATGAACGTGCACCCGTTGCTTGTTAGCTTGTTCACAATTTGGCACTTCAGAAGTCCTACAGGGGGGATAACAGTTGTAATGGTATGGTGGTTGGATTGGCAGTGGTGACGGATGAATGACCAGGTAACGTATGGATATTCCCCACGATTGTTTGCCCCTTTTCAGCCCTACCTTGCGCGATGTGCATCCGGCCGGATGGCTCGAACCCATCGTAGCAGATCAACCGCCTTTTGAGGAGCAGCCTGGCCTTCAGCTCCTCGGGCTGGATACATTCAGACGCAACGGAAAGAATTTCCGCCAGTCTGCCAGAGACGTCTTCCTGTGGGGCGGTTTCGTGTGGAGTGGTCCCCTTTGCTGCGCCCTCCTGAGCAGCAGCCTCGCCTGTCGCTCCCTCCAGTTCCTCACGCTTAACACTGTCACCTTCCATTTTCTTCCCACCAGCGAAACCACGCGTATGAATTATGCTCCTCTTGAACAGGTTCCCCCTCTTTAAAAGTTTTAGCATGCGGCCACGCTGGCGTTGTTATCGTAATGGGAATGATAAAGGCGGTGGAGACGATTCCTCTTTGTCTCTATTACTCCTTTTTCTCCTTTTTTTTTTCCTTTTTTTTTATTTATTTATTTTATTTTATTTTTTTTCCTTGCCCTTTGTAGTAACCAGTCGGGCGAGTTCATTCAAGTCACCGCTACCCCGTCGGGAAGTGCTCGTTGCGGTAAAAGGTAAGTATGAGCAAAAGGGCACGCAAAAAGGGTAAAGTTGGCGGGCATACAATTGTTCCCTTTGGGGAACGCAGGTTTATTCGGAGCGGACTGACGGGCAAGCTTCCCTGCGGCGGTGCATTTTGTGCGATCCTCTGCTGCACTTCTACATAAGCAACGATATACATACACGGGGGGAAGCGACGCCAAGATGGGTTGTGCACGCCCCGGCATCACGCACTTCCTGACAGTAATCGCTCCCCAAGGGAAGACTAAAACGGATCGTGGAAAAGTGTACCTAGAGCAATGTTCGCCTTTTCCCACCTTGGGGGAATTGGGAGCACGCACCGACTGATGCGCCAAGCGTGGGTTAATAAAACGACACGGACCAACAAGGCAAACGCAACAGTACGCACGGCACCCTCAGTAAATATATATACCCACACAGTGCATTTTGAAGGAAAAAAAAAAAAAAAAAAAAAAAATCACCTTGGTTCAGATGAACGAAAAACAATTCCCTCACGCTAACCACGTAAGGGAGAGAGAAAAAAAAAAAAAAAATATATATATATAAATGAACGCGCTGAGGTATGCTAACATAATTACATCCATCGAATAAACGCATCCTACGCGGGTGTTTAACTCGCGCGTGAAAAAGCTGTGCCGAGTGTACGAATTTCGCCCCTTCGGAAGAACACCAGCGTTTGAACACACTCCGTTTCAGCACATTCCGCTTGGGAACACCTCTTCCCTTGAGGCGCATTTGCGGCAACCGGGCAGGTGTACGGTTCGCTGTTCGAAGGGGAAGCCCCTACCTGCAAAGGAGTACACACCCTGCACGCGGAAGTGGGAACCCCTTTTTGCGTGAACACCTGTCTGCCGCCAACCGAACTAAGTCGAAAATGAGCTCCATCGAGGCGACCATCATCTGCATTGACAACAGTGACTACAACAGGAATGAGGACATCGTGCCGAACAGGTTTCTCTCGCAGGTGAGGAAGCCACACCACGCCCACTGGACACTGGTTTAGATACGCCACACTGCTCTATGTAAACTGCTTAACACATTTTTTTTTTTTCTTCACCCCCCAGATCGACTGCGTGAACGTGCTCTGCTGCAACAAGACGAGCATGCACTACAAGAACAACATCGGAATCCTAATGATGGCGGGAGATAAGACAAAAGTGAAGGTGTCCCTCACGAATGACATAGGGCAGCTCCTCTCCTGTATCCACGACATAAAGTTGGACGGCACATGTGACATCGTGAGAAGTTTGCTAATAGCTCAGTTGGCGTTGAAACATCGCGTGGATAAGAACCTGGGTCAAAAAATCATGCTCTTTGTAGGGAGCCCATTCAAAGTGAATGAAAAGCAGCTAATCAGTACCGGCAAGCAACTAAAGAAGAACAACATATGCCTAGACATAATAAGCTACGGAGATATAAACAGGAATAGAGACATCCTTATGCTGCTATATAACAGCGTAAATAGCAATGACAACTGTAGGTTCATTGAATGTCCCGAAACGGAAAACAATCTGAGCAGGTTTGTTCTGAATTCTCTACTGAACAACAACGATTACAACCTTGGGAATATGCAGGAGGACGACCAGCTAATGAGTGCCATGCAGATGTCCTTGGAGGAAAGTCAGCAGGTAACTGACCATAAAAATACTTCTACCTCTCCAGGGATTGTCTTCTGTAATAATAGCAGCGATCTACCCACGATTGAAGAGATCGAAAATATGAAGGACATAGACAATGAGTTGAAGGAGGCCCTAATTTTATCTCTCAAGGAATATAATGAGAAAAACAAGATGGAGAATGCCAACCAGGAGGGTGACGTAGAAGTCGAAGTGGATATGGAAGCGGAAGAAGAAGAGAATAACCCCCCGCCACCAAATGAAAGCAACCCATCGGGAACAAGCCAACCAAGTGATGACACCCCCTTCGATGAAAAAGAGGAAGAAAATTTCCCCCTCGTAAATGAAAGCTATAAAAACAACTTTGACAGTGAAAACCATCAGATACAGAAGGAAGAATCCAAGGAGAAAAAAGAAAACGAAAGTTACGAAAAAGTTTTTAAAATGGATAAGGAGGAAGGTAACTTGCAGGATAATAACACACAAGGGGGGGGCATAAATGAGAACCTATATAATTCGGAGAAAGGCGTTTCGAAGGAAAATGAAGGGGTGGCTGTATCGAATGAGGATCCCACAAATGGGGATGCCCCTACAGCCACGCAAATTCAAGACACCAGTTATATTTCCACCATCCTGGGTAAGATTAACGCCACTGTGAATGTATTCAGCGGTGATAAATCCGACGCGAAGGCGAAGGAGTCGGAAAACCAGTCAGACGCTGCGTCGGATTCTGCCTCGGGGGAGCATCAATAACAGAGCCATGCCATTAACTTATTATAGTTGGCAGCGCTGGAATCATACCATACCGTTGCAGCTAATATGTACTGCTTTTCTCCGCGTTAACTTGTTCCTTTTTCACCTTTTGACAACCCTGTTCCAAACTAAACCAATCAGAGCAGCGGTTAATGCAAATGCCCGTGCACATCAATTGTGTGCACCTGTTCATGCGGCCTTTTTTTTTTTTTTTTTTTTTTTTTACCAAAATGCAACTTGGTGCGCGGGAAGAAAAAAGGAAAATATACACTCACATGTGCATATGTGTACAAACAGGATGATAACCCTTAAGCAGATTTCTCCACGTAAACGTTCTCACATGCATCTCATTGTCTACGCGGAGGGCGCACCAATCTGTTCACTCCGAAAAAACAAAAAAAATAAGTTGGCACACCCGTGAGTGCATGACCTGCTCGGGTTTCTTTCCAAATTTACGACAAAATGAAGTTGTCTCTGCTAAGTTATTCATTCTCTGCGTCTGTCGCATCGTTGGTGATTATTCGTGGGGGAAGTAACCCATGGTGCGTTGCTGGACGGATGGGTGAGGGGCCACCCCCAACTGATCATACGAACTATGCACAGCATAACTCAGGAAAGTTAGCAACGCAGATTGGACAGACGGGGGAAGAGCATGTTTACGATACTGAAACGCAGGGAGGAGATGACGATGAATTCATATTCAATGAAGGGATACCAACTGATGGGAGTAAAAACAGCAAGGTTGATCCCCCCTTCGTTGAAGACGCCCCCGCGTATGTTAACCCCCTGGTGAATTACAAACAAGTGGCTAAAATGGATGCACCCAATGGAGAGGACAGGCTCCCCCTTAGTGACCTACACAAGGGGAGTAATAACAACCCAAACGAGCGCACAAAGGATGGAAAAGTCGATCTTCCAACGCAACAATATGAAGCCTCATTTAGGGATAACGTCATAGCAGGTGAACCACCTAGTGGAAGCAACTACCAAGGTGCATCTACCACATGGAGGCGAAAAAAAAAAAAAAACCTGTACCACAGAATGAACCCAACAGAGCACAGTCTGTTGGATAAGCATCCCCACAGAGAGACGACCAATCCATATGTAAGCAACTTCCATGGTCGTCACTCCAACCAGGCGGTAGTGCAACACCGAGTAGGGAAACTCAAACTGAGGACCAACAGAGACGGTCAAAAAATGGTAAAGGATATTCTCACCCCACAGGTGGTTAAAGTTATGAAGGAGTACCTACTGAAGAGGCGGAAAATAAACGCGAATGGAAATGCAAATGGACGGATGGACCATTTGGGGGGTTCATCCTCAGACCAGCTGCACAGGGAAGGTAGTCCACCCTGGGGGAACAGCTTAACTGGAAGCAGCAAAGTTAGTCATCCTTTGAGGTTCTTTCCAGGTAAGACCATTCACGGTTGCCACGGTATGGAACAGCTGTGCGGGAGTTTTCCACATTTAGTAGGGCCCACGTCTTCAAGGCGAATTTTCCCCAATTGGAGCACCCCCTAAAATTTGCCACGACTACCTCATCGACTTTCTCTCCCCCGCAGCGAATTTGGCTCCCCACTCGGGTGACACACAACCGGTTCATCATAAGTGAAAAGATACAATAATATTTAAACAGAATAACGCTGATCATTCCAGGATGCGAAGATGAGGAATGTTCCGTGGCAGGTGCACTACACAACATCATATGAAGAGGTGTCTTCAAGTTGTATGTAAGCATCACTGAGGCGAGATTTCCAATTATCTAAATCAGAACAATCTACCGACGCGCTTCACCGGGTAGAATTTATACCCTCCTTAGGGGGAGTGAAGCAGAACCCATTCATCGTCCTATAAAACAATTTTTCTCCACAGGGACTACTCCAAACTGTCTTCCTACACACACCACTTTGCAGGTTTGCCATGGAGGGGCATCAGGGTTTAGGAATGCATACAACGTGCAGCACAGCACGAGGATGTTAGTGAGGAAACACGGGTGAAGAATGTGCATCACGTCAGACAGGAGTTTCTACAAGGAGGTGTGCACCCTACATATAGGGGTGCCAACCCTGTCATCACACTAGGAAGAAGGAGTCCAAACTGGAGATGCCCGAAATGGCACCCCCCTCGTTCTCCCTGGCGTTCTTCGTCCGTATGAGGTACCCCTTCTGTTCATTCAGCAGGTTCACATTTTTGCAAAAAACAAAATTGTGAAAGAGGCTAATTTCGGAGATGGATTGTTCAGGGGAAAATTCAACGACGTGCGATTTGCTGCCACATTGAACGCAGGAGATATTTCCTCCAACGTGTCCCTTCTCTGTATGGGATGAATTACTAGCGTCCTCCCCACTTGGGCGCAGCCTCGTCCTGCAATGCACCGCAGTGAATGGAGTCGGAAATAACTTCTGCATGAGGACATAAAAGGAGAGCTTATCCCGTTCTTCAGGTTTATAGTAAAGCATGAGCTTTTCCCTAATGTCTCTACCGTGTAGGTTGTTTTTTCCTCCTTCCCTTTGCGGCTTAAGCAAATAATTGTGCTCCTCCCTAATGGCATGCGAAACGATATGCTCATTTTGGCTAAGTGAAGGATCCACCTGCAGGGCGAATGTTTTCTGTAAGAGCTTCATGTCGTGTTGTATTTGTTTTTCTGATTTGTTTGTCTTGTTTAAGTCTAGAGACAGGTAGCGTTTTAGGATGGACTCATCCAGGAGGATCATTTGTATTCGTTTGGACCCCACTAGCTGGTAAGGCAGGGAAGGTATCTTTACAGCGTCACTGAATTCGATTAACTCCCTCACGTGCCAAACGGTCTCATTAAAGTGGTCTGGTGAGTACAGTGAACGGAAGTACACCACGCTGACTTCAAACACGTGCTGCCTATAATTGGAGCATTGCCCCTTACATGGATCATACTCTTCCGTATTCAAATCGAGAAGGAGCTTCCCTGGGGAAAACTTCCCCTTGTGGAGGTCGCCTGGACTTTCCTTCACCCTTTTTAATGTCTCTTCTAACGTCTCATGAGGATAATTTAAAAAAATTTTTTTTTTTTCATAAAGAAATTCTAACTCCTTTAAGGTTAGGAACTTGAGCGTTATGTCCATTTTATTTAACCCATACTTGGTTTTATATTTATCGAAACGGTTCAGGTCATCATTGTGTAGGATGGAAAGGATGATTGTTTTGTTCTGTCCTTGCAGAGGTTGTTTTTCGGTCAGGTAAGCTTCGTGGCATTGCTTCAAGCACGTGGCTATCCCGTCGAGGAAGTCATTTTTAAACTTTCCCTCCAGGATGGAGGCCACGTCGGTTATGGACTGTCCCCCTCCTCCACCTTGTTGTCCTTGTGGTTGCCCCTCGTGAGGGAAGCACTCCCGGTAAACATGTCTCAGCATATTCTTGTGCGCCTCGAACACCACAGATGAAAGGTTCCCAAATGCCACCGAAATGGTGTTGTATTCGATTTGCTTCACTTGGCAGTTCGGTTCGTTTTTTCCGCTTGGTCCATTTTCTTCGCTTTTTCCGTTTCGTTCGTCTTGTCTGCTATCCAACATATAGTCCGACCTGCCAATAACGCAACGTATGTCGTTTTTTATGTCTCGCCCTGGACACTCCCTACTCAAATAGACCCTCTCACAAATCCCAATCAGCCTGCCACAAAAATCATCATAATTTTTTATCCCTTCAAACAGGCCTAATAAAAAAGGCATATCACAGACGATGTTATCGAACAATTCCGCGTGAAGCAATGTGCACTGCTGACAGAGCTGTAGAATACCTCGACTTAGCTTCTGTGGGAACACGGAAAATGAGAAAAGCTTGGGCTCTTGGAAGTATATGTTGTTGCCCCCTCCTTGGCACACTTTGGTGAAGGTATAGAATGCACCATGGTTTAGGTAGTCCATGAGGTCTTGTATGAGCAGTTGTATCCGTGCGTAACTTAGGTACTGGTTATTGTCTTTCTTCTCTGTGAAGAAATTTAAAATTTCCTGCTGCACCACTTCGTAGAAGTGGTTCACTCTGCTCTCTAGGTCACTCTCCATGGGGGCCACGCTGCCGCTTTGGGCAGTGCGTCCCTTCGTGCGTTCTTCCACTGACATGGTTATACGATTTCACGGTTATGCGATAGCATGGTTATGCATCCTCATAGGTACATGTTCACGTGCTCCTGAACATTCTCTGTTTTTTTTTTTTTTTTTTTTTTTTTTCCCTTACGAACGGTGAAAGGAAACGCACAAATTGGTATTTCCCCCCCAGGCGGAACTCCCCGGCGACGCGTTGCGATGGGCTGTGGGGACATATGAATACCCCGCCGCGGAGGTGTCAATTTTTTTTTTTTTTTTTTTTTCCTTACGAACGGTGAAATATTAGAACCTCGTTTGAACGGTGCAGGCAGAGAGGCAAAAACGAAAAGTAGAGCAACAAAGAGGAGTAGGAAAAAAGAGTTGCAAAAAGGAGCAGCAAAAAAGTTGCAACAAGAGGAACATCAACACTGCGCAACGAAGCAATCACATCGCGTGAATTCACCTGACTTGTGCAGGTAAATTTGTGCAGGTAAACTTGTGCAGGTAACTTGTGCAGGTAACTTGTTCAGGTAAACTTGTGGAGAGATTTACTTAAGAGGTACTTTTCTCAGAACATTTTTGGGGAGCAATTTAGATTCTCTCTCCCCCCTTCTCCGTGACATAACCCATCGTACGTTTATCAGGCAAGTGTTGTAGGATGGTCAAAGCAGACGATGAAAAGGTCGGGAAGAAGGGCTCGAGAGCCACTTCACGGAATGGTCCCGCAAGAGGTAGAAAGAAGAAGTCAGCGGAAGTTATTCCTGTGGAGGAAGAATTGCCTGACCAGCAAGGTGAAAATGGTGAACCTACGCACAGCAACATTCTGATCATAGGGGATGAGAACCTCACCTTTTCGGAGTTAGTAATTGACGCCTATCCGTCTGCCCATATTTACGTAGCGAGTAAGTGCTTGCCTTAACTGTGTCTGTTCAGTGTATCGTCTGTTCAGTGTAACGTCTGTGTTGTGTAACGTCTGTTCAGTGTAACGTCTGTGTAGTGATAATCCTACGGGATACCACTAATGTGCGATGCCACTTCACGCGTCTCCCCCCCGAAGGCACCTCCACCGAGTTAGAAGTGGATTACCTTCTGCGCGACCTGGAGAAGCGCAAGAGGAGGAAGTTCCAGAATGAAGCAATGCAACAGGACGATGCAACACAACAGGAAGAAGACGTCCCTGTTGAAAAGACCCCCTTTTACTACACCAGGAAGTTCATGAAGGAGCAGACGCACAAGAGGGTCTCCGTTATCTTCAGCGCCAATTTGTTTTATTTGGGTCGCCACTTCCCGAACGGCTTCTTCGACACTGTGTTTTTGGTTCTCCCAGGTGAGGGGTGCATCTGTGTAGCGCTGACATGTAGCGGCGTTGTTACGTCGTCATGTCGGTTCTTGTGTTTATGTTTGGTATGCTATGGAAGGACGCACGGATTTAAGTCCATTCGTTTGCCCCATCTAATGCATACCCACTCCTTGCAGGCCTCTGCTACAACATCCAGGAGACCGGACTAAAGTACAACGACAAGGTGACGGCACTACGTATATACTATTTTCTGATTTGCGTGCTGGTCGAAATTATCCAAGTGAGTCAGAAGGATGCCGAGATGCACGTGTTTTGGACGAGGGAGAAGTTAAAAAAGTTCGTTGAGGATGAAGAGCCCACCGACTTGGCTGTGAAGAAAGAAGAAGAAGGGGAAGAGAAAAAAGTCGATGATGAAAGGGAGACGAAGCGAGAGAGCATTCACGAAACATTAAACACGCTGAAGAATCTCATGTGCAGTGGCAAGGGGGAAGAAGCAGCAACTCAGGAGGGAGAAGAACCCGAAGAGGAGAAGAACGTAGATGCTGTTGCGGAACAGAACGGAGAAGCAACCACTGAACCGAATGACGACGCTGCAGAGGAGGCGGCTGAGCGGCAGTCCGACGCAGAGCAAGAGAAGGAAAATGAAGAAGACAGTGGCAGCACCGAAAATAAGGAGAAACTCACAGAAGAAGTGGCAGAGGAAGCCACCGAGCAGGCCGCCGCAGAAGGAGGAGAGGTGTGTATAAAACTGTCCAGCTACGCCAACATGTATGCAGAGGAGGAAGAGCCCGAGAAGGGCAGCGCGGAAAACGCGGGGGACGACAACGCAGGGGCGGACAAAAATGATGAGGAGAACGAAGACGAAAACGACGATGATAAAAGTGACGATGACGAAAATGATGATGAAGATGACGACGAGGATATGACTCGGTTCTCCCACCTCTTCGACGGGGAGGGGAAGAATAAGAATAAAAAGGACACTCCCACCACAACAGAGAAACAAGGATGTGAGACGTCCCAAGTAGTAACCTTCGTGGTGCACTCCACAGACGGGGAAGACGAAAAGGAAAAAAAAACAAGCCAAATGAATATAGCAAAGTTCCCACTCTTCTACCACGTAGACATTGAAAAAGTGATGAAATTGTTTTCCTTCGATGAGCAGAACGATCAGGAGGAGGAACAACAAGAGGTACAACAGGAGGTACAACAGCAGGTAGAAGAAAAGGAAAAAGAGGAGGAGGAAAAGAAGAAGAAGAGAAGAAAAAAGAAGAAGGAAGAGGAGGAAGAGAAACAGCCGGAAAAGCAGCAACAGAAGGAGAAGAAACCAAAGGTCGATGTAGACACCCTGGTCGACAAGTACGTGCCAGTCATCTATGGTAACCACTTTACGCACAATGAATTCTTAGCCAATTGTGCATTCTACTCTTTCGTTTTGAAAAAAAAAAAAATTATAATCCCTGAAGAGATGGCACTTATATTGGAGCCAAACTTCACCCGTGAGTTCCCTGTGGAAAGTTACTCTTTTTTGAGAAAAAAATTTTTCCAAGAATTTCATGAGAAGATTAAGTTGTGCACCACGATAAAAGATCAACTGACTCATATTAGCCACATGCGCTACAAGCTGTACGTGCAGCACGTGAGAAGTAGCGTCTCTGGGGGAGGGAGGAGGTCTCATATGTCCTATTATTTGTTTCAGGCGGAGTTGAATAACCAAATGAGGAGGGGGACTCCGTGCGGGGAGAAGCCTTCCACGGGGGGGGAGGAAGCCCCTACCGCTGAAGAAGCCCCCACTGGTGAAGAAATCCCCACGGGAGAAGAAGCTCCAACAGGTGAGGAAGCTCCTGAAGGGGAAGAAGCACCTACGGTTGAAGAAGCCCCTACGGAGGAGGCAGCAGCTACAGTTGGAGAAGCCACCCCTGCTGACGCACCCACTGCTAACGCACCCACTGCCGATGCAACCACGGCCGATGCAACCACTGCTGATGCACCCTCGGGGGACAAACTGTGGAAATGCATCTTCAGCCCACTGGACTTCTTCCAGGCCAGTGACAACATGAGCGCCTACTTTGAGTACTACATAAATATTAGAAGAAATAAAAAAAAAAGAAACCGTCGAAACATTTGTGCTTTGTCTATAAAGTTTGCTAGCGGTAAGAAAAACTACCCCAACGACTACCATAATAAAAGGTACCCCAACAAGCGGACGATGGGAGGGACTTACCGAAGTAGTAGTTACTACCCCTCTATGTATGACATGAAGAGGAAGCCGCCTCTTCTTCCAACGCCTTTAAATGAAATGTCCAATGGGCATTCTGTTAGAGGCTCCAGTGGATATGGTGTGAAAGGCGGAGGGGTAAATGCTGGTAGGGGAACAGGAGGCATGAGTAAAGGAGGTCACCTCCTAAACAAGGGAACCACCAGCAGTGTATATAAACATTCCATGCATAGTTCCAACTACGGGTATAATAACAACACCTCCTATGGAAGTCACAACTATGGGAATAACAAGTACGGGGGGGGAAGCAACTACGGAGGAGGAAACCACTACAACACGCAGAACTACGGTTCGAACAAGTTTTACCGAAGTGACAAAATGGGGAGGAGCGTCACAACGAACAGTTATGATAACAGGAGGGACGACAAAGGTCTGAAGTACAACAAGAGTGACAACCAGCGGTCGAATCGGAACTCCAGTACCACCTACCACAGTGGTCCCTACGGCAGCGGTGGTGGAGGTGCAGATGGAGGTGCCAGTGTGTCTAGCTTTCACGAGGGAAATAGGGCGTATGGTAGTTCGGTGCACCATAGCAGCTATGGGTACAACAGGTCGGCCAGGAACATGGTGCACAAGTCCAGTGAGCGGGGCGACCCACGAAGCGACCCACGAAACGATCTACGAAGTGACCTCCGAAGTGACCTGCGAAACGACCTACATAGTGACAGCAAAGGGGCAAAGCGAAGGAGAGACGATTCCTATGACACGCGAAGAGGATTCGCAGAGGACAGCTACTCCTCTCATAAGCGCTATGAGAAGAGAGGAAGGAACGATGACTACGATATGAAGAACCATATGGATGAGCGAAGGAGTGACAACCACCACCGGGGGTCAAAGATGAATGCAGAGATGCAGGATCCCTACGCGTCCACGAAGGACTCTACCAACAAGTACTACGACGGAAGCAACTATTCCATGAACAACTCTGAGAAGAATGGGCGGATGATGCCGCCCCCACCCCCACGTGTACCCCAGGTGTACGGTGGCCAGGCGCAACAGAAAATGGTAAACCGAAAGTGAAGGAGCGTTGGTAGAGTTGCTCACTGTGTGATGAACTCTTCTCCCCCGTCTGCACTCACATTTCAAATTTTTTTTTTTTTTTTTTTTTTTTCATGCAGACGAACTACTACAACGGGGAGGACTACCAAAAGTAATGGAAAGACCGAGAGGGTGCGCCTCCACAGTTGCGCTCCGTTGAACGTATCCACATGATCACTTATCATTTCCACTTGCCACTTCTTCCCACCGCAGCGAAAACAGATCCAACGGAATGAATTACAACTCGGGAGAGCTATACAACAAGAAGAGCCTATACTCACAGAGCAGGAGCTACAGGAATAACTAGAGGAGAGGGACCTACTACCGGAACGGAAGAACCAGTCCCCCCTGAATATGTTACCCACTGTTGGGGCGGGGGAGGGTTACATCTTGCAGGGCTCTGCTGCCTTCACCCAATGTATGCTGCCGTTACGTTATAAAAATGTATGAATTATTTTTTCCCTTTACCATTTTGTTTCCAACGCCTGGGTGAATATATTGTATGCAGCTGTCATGAAGGGAAGCTTTCTGTCCACCCGTTTTTTCCTTCTCACTTTGGCGTGGCAGCTGGGGAGTTCACATTGTAAGCAATCCCTGGTGTGTGTAGCTTTCCTTTTCCTTTTTTCTTTTTTTTGCCCGTTGTTTACAGATCATTAACATTAACAGAGTGCCCCATGTGGGCGTCTCTTTTTGAAAGCAGGCAATAAACACGCGTGTGTACACATGTATACATACATGTACTTATTTATTCACTTATTTAATGACTTATTTACTCATTTATTCACTTATAACTGTGCGAAGCGCCCCGTGTGGTGTGTCCGCTATAAAACGAATCGTATGTTGGACGGTCGCCTTCTCGACAACATTCCTCCGTGCACACGTAGCAACGTCCATCCACATCTGCTCCGTTCACACAGATCGGTTGGCAAGTTGGGGAGTGTTTTTAAAATTATGACACAGGAAGGAGAAGTGTTACAAGAAAAAAAAAGGCAACACAATATGTGCCATATGTACAATAAGTGAGCACATGGCAGAGTTGCGAAGGAGTGATGAGTAAAAGTAACTAAGGATTGTTCACCCATTGACCGACAGGACGCTGTACGAATTAATCCCGCTCCGCGATGAAGGTCAAATAATTGTCGATCTCCTTCTCGCTGATTTGCGTAAAGTTGGGGTTCGTCTTCGAAACGATCCCCATTTCTATCTCGTTGGCCTTCAAGTCAAACGCCAAAATGGTTTGCAGCGCTTCAATGGCCAAGATGATGGTGTTTTGTATATCCTCCTCTAGCGTCTCTTGTTGTATTTTTTTCCTTCTCTTCTCCAGCAGCCTCTCCAGTATGCTTATGCTTTCTTGTTCCTTGTTGCCAATCACACACGCGCGGTATCCTGCGCAGAACCCAGACGGGTCGAACTTGAAAAGGCCCGGTTTGTTGTCCTCGCCCATGCCTATGATCATTCCGCCTTGGGAAGGGGGGAAACGCAATGAATCGGTAAACGGGTGCAGAAGCAAAGTGGTGAAGAAGGGGTGCATTGCCAGTTGCACACGTAAGAATTATATGGCAAAAAAAAAAAAAAAAAATAATGAAAAATTATGACCCGTTCATATTTTTTTTTTCCAAATAACCATTTTGTCCACATTTTGGCTAGCTCACATGAACTAATCTTTTTTTTTTTTTTTTTAAGTAGCCATTTTGTCCACATTTCGGCTAGTTCATATGAACAGGTCATAATTTTCCCCATCTCGATAACTTACTGCAAGCGTGCAGCCTCATGTAGGCGTGCTGCGTGAAGACCTGAATTTTGTCGCAAATGTTCCTGCACAAGGTTTCCACGTTAACGTTGTGTCCGTTCGAATACAAAAACTCGGCGGCTTCCATCCTAGCTTTATACACCATGCTGAGGCAATCCCCGGGCATTCCCACCATGGAGCATCCGATTTCGTCGGTTATATTGTAAATGTTCGTAATATTGTTGTAGTCTAGCAGCTTGTCTTGCGAGATGTACTGCGTTGCCATTTTTTTTTGCGAAATGATTACGGCACAGTTTTCTCCTTTCACGCCGATGGAAGTTATGTTGGTGTTCTTCACTGCCTTGATGGCGTATTCTGCGGGGTGCATACAGAGGGGTGCAATTGCAGCGGTGGAGGTAAAGCGGTTTCGGTGAAGAGATCATACTACGGCATGAAGCAGCACAGGGAAGTGACAACACATCAGGGGTGCTTCTCTACCGTTGGTGCATCCCTCCACTTCTTCACCCCACTTCAATCCCTGTAAAAACTTAAGCGGGGGTACTTACCTATCTGGTAGAGGTTCCCATCGGGGGAGAAGATAGTCAGGTGCCTATCGTACATGCTCTGCGACTGTCTCACCATGGTGGCCCTTCTCTATTGCGATGAGTGAAGTGTGCAATGCTTTTCTTTTTGTGTTCCAGCCGCTATTTCTCTTTTACCGTCGTATGGGCAAAAAGAGCAGCAGTTGTGAAGGTGACCTACACTACGTAAGCTACGTTTGTGCTGTGCGTGTGAATGAAGCCAATCGAACAGGTACTCCCCGTTGGTGTGCTTTCCTTTTTGTATCTTCCCCCACACGTGTAGTTTCGTATGGTTGCTTTATCTAATTCGCACGAGTCAACTCGGCGGAAATTCCTCGTTCGGGGAGGTGGAAGGGGAAAAAAAAAAAGAAAAAGGCCTCCTATATTAGTGACAAAATAAAGAGATGAAAGAAGAAAAAAAAAAAACACATACGTGGGTCACAAAAAAGAATTGCTCATTTTGCTAAACGCAGATCTGTGCCCTGTGGCTCGACAGTAAGCACATGAAAAAAAAAAAAGGTTTTTCCGTAATTGTATTCGTTATGCAATCGTGCAGTGGGAAAATGAAGTGAGACGTTTCTTCCTATCCTTGCATCACTCAAATGAAGTTTCTCTTTTAAGCATTCGCTTCATGTGGGGGGGACACATACGTACCGCCCCTGCATGAACGGGATAATGACCTACGTTTTCGCGCAGCCTTTGATGATGGCGCATGATGTACACATATGATAGTGGAGCTTTTTTTTTCTTTTTTTTTTTTTTCACAGTAGTAATAAAAACGCACTTGGAAAGTATGACCCGTTTGAGGGTGTAGTACCTACTCTCCTTTGGAGTGACTTCCCATTCTTTTTTTTTGCTTAAAGTCACTTTCGTTGTAGCGTGGAAAAATGAACCAAGTTCGGGAACTTCTAGCCACGTGTGATGAACAATGCGGTTGGCGGGTGTGCCCACCTGGGACCTACGCCGCAAGGGGGAAAAGCTTCCCTCGTCCCCCCTCATAAAAAAAAAAGTTGGCAAAACAGTGTGCATATGTAGCAGTGAAAAAATAGGAATGCTTGTGTAGTTGCCTCCTCGAAGGCACGAAGTATTATTGCAGTTGAAGGGTGAAGGCGAAATGGGGAAACACACCTTTCTGCCCTTACTGCTCTCCTTTCACCGCTGGAGCAAGTGACGGAAGAGCACGTCGACATTTCTCAGGCTGTTCATGCGCGCCTCCCGAATGAAGGCATAGAGTATCTTCTTCCCCATCTCTTGTATGTACATCCGCATGAAGTTCTGATAAACCATGTTCTTTAGCTGTGTGGTGTGTGTGGGGAAAAAACGTAACACGGTGTGTGTCGTAAAGGAGTAAAAAGCTGGGCAAGATGTTATTCTGGCAGCGGTCACATGATCATTTAGTTGCCCCCATCGTGCCGCTTTTGCACGTGGTGGCACCAGTCCGTTTGACCTACCCGAAAGCTTATGTAAAAGTCGACGTTGATACAACCGGTTTTTTCTTCAATGATCCATTCAGTGGTCTAGCAGGAGGTGGAATGAGAACGAAATAACTATTGCATGGGGCATCACTGGTGGTACAGCCATCGAAGCGGTATTCATTCCTGTGACAGCGCAGTGACGTATTGCCAACCGTTACAGTTAACACTTCGGGTGAGTTTTTTTTTTTTTTTTTTTTTCTCTTCCATTTTTGCATACCAAGTGGTTAAACAGGTTCGTGTCTGCGCTGGAGACCTGAAAAAAGGGGAGAAAAAAATAAAAAAAGGAGAGCAAATTTAATGAACACGTTACGAGGTGCATCCGTCTAATGCTCCAAGGGAAAATCCTTCTAAGAGTATCCCACCCCTGATGCGTCATTTACAACCCCTAACCTTGACAGTGGTAGGAACCTTAAACCGAATAACGGAGTCGTACGATTCTTTGAAAAGAAGGTTTTCTATTTGGAGGAAGGCCCTGAAGTGCTCCTCCGCCTTGTCCGTTATTTTGCTTTTCTACGATGGGGGAAGGTTACACGATATATGGTTGGCTGGTTATGGACTCTTAGCCATTTGACAGGATTAAGCTCTCAGTGCATGCACGAACAGAAGTATAGCCTTACCGTGACGTAGGGCAGGAAGTGACTGTACCGATCTACATTCAGGACGGTGTAGAAGAACACATTGCTTTGGCAAATGACGTCGAGGTTTTTCCGATAAATTATGTCCTCACTTGGGGTCCAAAGTTTGTTCCTAAAGAGGGAGTAGCTTCTTCTACAGTCGTAGCAGCTGCTAGTACCATTGGCTACACTTTTGATGGGTACCTGGTTGGACGCGTTCTTCTTGGCAATTTGGGCAAGCAGCATCCACCTCATCCTGCTCTTGGGGGAGGGGAAGCACTAAAGAAAAGGCAAACCACCACGAGCACCCACCTGCTAGGAATGAGCTAAGTATCCATTTCGCGGGGGAAGGGTCTGCTCAATTGCGACGCTCCCTCTGGTCATCCTTTCCAGATGGGGGGCACAACCCCTGTAGGAGAGGCCTACCTTGGAAGGATGACCCCCCCTGTTCACAGCAATGTGCTGTTGTCACGTAATGAATTGCCACGAAGGTGACGGACATCCCCATCCGTCCGGAAGTCCTTTCCCCGTTGTGTGCTTTTGTTCCTCTGGGGGGAACAGTTTCCCGCGTGCTCTTAGTTACAATAAAAAATGCTCCCCCCCCAAAAAAAAAAAAACGTACATGTAAGTACTCATAAATGCGTTTCCAATGAAGAGTTTTTTTTTTTTTTTTTTTTTTTAATTTACTAGCCAGCGAATTGAAACGAGAAAAGCAACAATCCCAACAACAGCAGGAGAGTCCTCCTTTAAATTCATTTTTCCCGACGTACCTCCGATCGGTGCAAAGCAGTGCAACGCTGGGACGACGAAACAGAATAATCCATCCACGTGGATGTAAAAAAAGTGCAACTGAAATGATGGAAACCATCCAGCGGCGCTAAAACGACCAGGAAACGATCAGCTAAAGTTGGAGTCACAATTTTTCAAAACGTGTGTGCTCTTAAAAAAGTTTATGAGGATGAGGCGTCATCACCGGCACGCCGACCACACTTGCAAAAAAAAAAGGCAGTGGTGACGGTACCGTGGACAAGGAAAAAAAAAAAAAAAAAAAAACAATATAAATATATATATATATGAAGTTACTATAAAATCGGGGGGCTTATTAAAATTACAAAAAAAACCACATATACATGGAAAAGGGAATTCACTACAGGGGGATATATTACTTTGATGCATTAAGGAATGAGCACGTTGTGGAGAAATGGATCGGTTGTGAAGCAATCACATTGCTAAGGAGCAGATAATCAGTTAAGACGCGCAAACGGAAGAGCAACGTCCGGGGGGAAAAGAGGCATCTAGCTTTGAAGGTAAAGGAAAAAAACGATCACATTTTTTTTTTTTCTTTAAAAGAGGGGTACGGTTATGCACACAGGGAAGGGTGTGTGTGTGCTGTACTTGTGTCCGCGGTAGAGTGGGGGCAGTCACACAGAGCTATACAAAAATTTGGAGGTGCCACTCCGGGGGAGGGACTCCTATAATCAGAGGCACTTTTTCACCTACACGTGGGTGTGAATATATGCATGCAGGCAACCCATGCGGAAAGGGTGCACATGTGTCTGCGTCTATCCGTGTGTTGTGGTGATGAGTGGCCACTTGCCCCCTTACGTCTAACAAACGCAGTTGGACCGACTTTCCTCCTTCTTGCTGAGCTTCAAATTTTTTGTGACGACGCTGAGTTCGAGCAAGGAGGGGTTGTTCAGGATCTGCTGGATGAGTTCCTCGAAACAGTAGGTGATGTTTATGTCGTTCTTTGCACTGGTTTCGCAAAACAACATATTATTTTCAAAGGCGAAGTTTTTTCCTTCATCTTTTGTGACTTCATGGTTCGGTTTATCTATCTTATTTGCCACTAGCATTTTTATGGCATTCTTGTTTGTTGAGTATTTATCTATTTCGTGAATCCAGACGTCCAGGTTTTCAAAGGACTCTCTCACGGTGCAGTCGTACACAAGAATAATCGCGTGGGCATTTCGGTAATAGGCAGATGTCAGCGTCCGGAATCTTTCCTGCCCGGCCGTGTCCCAAATGCCCACCTTAATCGTTTTGTTATCTATTTTGAGGTACTTCACTTTGAAGTCGATGCCTAAAAGGGGGGAAAACATAGCAAGGGGGTGGAATAAAATATGCTTGCACGGTAGGATGGCTATACGGTACTACTTTGGATGGCAAACACGACAAGGGTACACCCTTCAAATGGTTGCTTTACCTATGGTGGACAGGACCTTCTCTTCAAACTGATTGTCGGAGTATCTGCACAGAATGCTGCTTTTGCCTGCGGGGGGGAAAAGAAAAAAGGCAATTCAGTTGGCGACGCATCGTAGATAATGCACCGTCTCTCCCTCGGTTAAGTGCACTTCCAAAAGAGTGTTGGCCTCTCGGAAAGTTGGAAACACAGCCACCCTGTTGGAGGAACCTACCTACGCTGGAATCTCCAACAAGTAACAACTTCAGCAGGTAGTCATATTTGTTTTTATTTTTCATTTTTTCACAAGGGACAAAAAAAAAAAAAAAAAAAAAAAAAAGAACGTGGCGTTACAACAGTGAAGTGGGAATGTTCAGTGTTTAATCATGCGCCGTGTGAGTATGCGTGAATGCATACGCTCCTACACGGTGGTAGTAATAGCAATGTTTTAGGGAGGTATAACTATATGGATGTTAGGGCCTACGCGAAGGGACGATGTTTGTTCGTGTGGCCATGCTTTCTGGGGGCGAAGCGCTCACTGCGTGGTGATCATTCTTCGTGAAAAAAACACCGGGTGTTCCTCGTTGCAACATGGGTAAGCTGGTTAACGGCGCCGCGCTGCTACGCTGAAATTTGTCACGTTGCTACGCAATTGCGCTGTTACGATAACAGGCTCTTACGATAGCACGTTCTCATAGTAGCACGCTCTCACGTTGCTGCTTCGGAAAAATGGAACATATTCACGTGAGCTTCTACCCGCAGTCACACCAATTGGAATACGGTACGCCTTCTTCTGCAAATCGAGCGGTGGGAAAAGGAACCCAAATGACATATGGTATTTTGTGCGATGGTTATAATAACATCTGATTCTTTTAATATTGTCGCCTTAATTTTTTTTTTTTTTTTTTTTTTTTTTTTTTTTTCTCTTTTGCATTTCTTCTCGTTGTATTTGCAATGTTCCAATTGGCACCTGAACGGTTGAAAATGTTTCTCCTCTTCTGTTGGTGATTCAATTCGTATGCGCTGGAACGGCTGCGCGAATACACGGTACCCTTTTTTTTTGGAGCGTGGGAAAAAGGCGCAAAACAAGTTGTGCCACGGGAGGTAGGAACGCAGAAAAAAGAAAACAAAAAAGGGGCGAAAAAACGCCGAATAATTTGCGCATACATTGGGCACATGCGGGTGAATATATAATACCTCTGTGCATATTATATAGGGACTGCGTGCCTTACCCCCCCTACGTACAAGGACGAACATATTATGTTTGGCGACGGTAGGGTAGCGCGGGGGAGTGAAGAACACAGCAATGGTTCTTGCCCTCTTTTGCGCCGAGGGAAATTCCAAAAAAAAAAAACAAATAAAAATAAAACACAGAAAGGGAAGCAGAAAATGAGGAAGAGGTAAAGAAGGAAAAAAAAAAAAAAAAAATAATAAAAAAAATATATATAATAGGAATAACTGCCTCTTTATGTAAAATATGAATTTTTTTTTTTTTTTGCGTTTGTTGTAATTTTTTTCTCTTCACCTTCCCTTGGTCACTCTCCACCCCTGTGGCCTGGCCCACCTTTCACATAAAAACACTCCTCTCATGAATGAAACGGAAATGTTCGCACTCCATGTTATGTGAATGGGGAAACGGTCTGTCACTGCAATTTTTGTACGTCCCAACAGCAGACGAACGACATCCCCAGAGGGCTGCTTCGTTTATATATATGTTCACTGGGGAATATTCCCAAACGCGGAAAGTGAATTTTACCAACTTCTATCATTATGTAGTGTAGGTAATGTAATTATGCACCCACCACCAACTCTTCCCCTCATGGGATCACCAAAAAGAACTTCTATTACGTTATTTAAAATGAGCCTTTGTATGTTTGCACCGTTCGTTAAAGAAAAAAAAAAAAAAAAAAAAAAAAGATACACCAATGGACACGGTGATGATAAGGTATAGAGGCCCCTTTCAAAAGGCGGACGCGATGGAGGCCATTTGTGAAAACAACACTTATGAGTGCCTGGGGGGATGTGCAGTCGGTTCGTTCCACTCAGGTGCCTTTAAGTAACTGTATAACTACCATATTAGTATTCGCTGTGAAGTGTGCATTGGTGCGGCGAGTAGGTTTGTCTGTGTGGTCATGCTTTTTCCATTACGTTCTTGTTTCATGTCACGGAAGGGGGGAGGTCCATTGAGTATACACACCCACCCGTTTTGCGCGCGCCTTCTCCTCTGATTCGGTTGGGATGTCTGTTCTGCTGGTTCGTTTGATCTCTTGAGTTATTATTTCTGCTATTCCCCATTCGGATGGCACAGGTATAGGGTGATACTCAATTAGGTAACCCCCCCTTTAGCGGTTTAATTGGGGTGGTAAGCAGGGTGTTGTTATGGTTATATTTGTTGTCTTCCCTGTGCAGGCCCAGCACATCGTGTTGTTCACATGGGACAGCACCTTCGGCGGATGTGGAACGGGACGTCAAAATCGCCTGAATAGTCAGGCAAAAAAAAAAAAAAAAAAGCGGACAATATAAACAAACGGACAAATGCACAAAATGAGATGCGGAACCTGATGAAGGAAGGTGGATGCCCTTTCTCCATGTTGGCGCATTATGAGCAGATCCCCTTTAGTCCACTTTCTTCCCCGAGGCAGCGACCCCGTACAACTGGAAGCACCTCTGAAAGAAGCGCCCCAGGTAGGTGTCCTCGACTTCACTTAATGCAACGTTGTCATTGGGAACAGTCGACATGTTTACACGCCCCGTTGTGCTGTTCACATTTTTCTGAAGCATCTCACGTTTAACATTTTTGTAATAATTGGCTGCATCTACTAGGGAAAGCTTCGGTGGTTCCAAAAAATGGCTAGCTAACTTATAGCCAAAGTAGTGAAAAATAAATAAAAAAAGAAAAAAAAAAAAATGATAGCTCCTTGAAACGGATTCATTTAAAATCCAACTGAGACTCATAAAAGGACCACTCACGACATTGGCGCATCTGGTGGAAAAGAGTAAAACGACTTGAGTTAGGAGGAGATTTATTTCCAACTGGTAGGGGAGGTTGTCTTTGGTGAACAGATAAATGTATAGCAAGACGTAATTGAGGAAGGAGCAAAGCATTTCATTTAAATACGTATCCATGACGACAGAGGAGTAGAGGTCCATGTTGCTCCCAAATATTTTGTTGTAGTTTTTGTTTGCGCTGTTTATGTGAGGGCATGTTAGTATGATGAGCTGCACAAGGGCATCCTTCACGACGGTTGGTACGTGGGGGAATACAAAAGAGGTGAGGATGGATCTGCTTTTTGTGACTTTGCCATTTTGTATCCTCTCTAGGATGGTGGCACTAATGGGCGCCGGCGGATCTTCCCCTACGAACAACTTCAGGACTCCGAGGTAGAGCAGCGTCCCTACGAGGTTAGACAGGAATATGACCTTCGCTTCGCCTGAGGGGGAATCCATTGGGGGTGCATCAATTGGGGGTATATCAATTGGGGGTATATCAATTGGGGGTATATCAATTATACACGCTGCAACGAGGAGAGACGACCCCACTAAGGAGACGCCTCTATGGAGACACCACTGGCGAATCACTTACCCTTTCCTATAAGGTTGAGCCTGCTCTTGAAAAAGTGAAAAAAGGGGTCTCCGTCGTAGCCGCCTGAGCAGTGCCGGAACCACAGGAAGAGAATAATGGTCCCCTTGACGGACCCCGCCACCAAGCTGTTGGCATAATCATAATGAGATATTTTGGACAGACCGGCAAAAACAACACTCTCTATGAGCTTGTTGACAATAAAGCAGAAGCTGAAGTAGAGAAACGTGTTTACACAGAACCCCACGGATAAGCATATCGTTTTGTAATTACGCTCCAGGTACTTATAAGGCACAGTCTTCACTTTGACTTCCTTGAAATCCTCCTTGGATTCCTTCCGGTTGGAAATCTTGTCCTTTATCTTCTTCGTAATTTTAAGTGACTGATCGTAGAGGTTGCTGTCATGAGGTGCCACGCTCATTGTTGTGGTGTGGTTACGGGGTGTGACTGCGGGGTTGTTACTGCGGGGTTGTGACTGTGAGATGCTTTCGAAGCTTTTCCCTCCTTTGCGCGTGTATCTGGGGGGTGGATCAAATGGGGTTGTGTTCGCCCCGCGGTGATGAGCTTGTTAATCCACTTTCCGGGTTGACTCTCCAAAGAGAGTGAGCAACTTGCTTCCTCGGTGCTGCTCCTGCGGGGGGAGTTCCACTGGACTGCTTTGTTATGCGTCCCTTCTGTGCGTTAACGATGGGGTAGGTCAAAGGGAAGAAGCATATACAATGGGCGGCATATGCAAAACGGAATGCGGAGAAAGTACACCCTGTCAAGGGTTACCTCGGTACGATGGTGTGACAAAATGTGGCGTACCCTACGGTGATGTAAGTAGAGGTAGTTTTACCCTCATTCGATTGAACGGTTAGGAATGCAGGTCATGAAGCGATGTGTGCGCTTTTCCCATGTTGGGTGGGGAGAGTCAAAAAAAAAAAAAAAAAAAAAAAAAAAAATAGGGTAGGATCTATCGGATGTGTGATTGGCAAGAGTGCATGAGTCAAACTGCCGGTGCGATGCTGTTTCCGCTTGTGCAAACGGGTTCGGCTTCTTATTTTTTCGGCAAGGTCTCTCAGCACGAAAGGGAGAAAAAAAAAAATCATAGACATATGGCACACTACGTCGATTGGTACTCAATTGAAAAGAAAGGTGGTCACCCCTTTGTGGCGCCAGCGAGGAGGTATTGCAGTGTGTGATCATTCTTCAGCTTCAGGATGATCCCGCTAAGCTGCTAAGTTGGGGGGTTCTATTCTCCGATGGACGACTGCTGGAGGCGTGCCCCGTATGCACCATCGCCCTTCCCCCCTGGTGATGCGCGATGTGGCCGCCCAGCGTAGGAGAGGAACCTCCACTTAGAAGTGCTCACCCCGTTGGTTAGTCGCTTTGACAAAGCTTGCAGAAGTGGCTGATATGGTTTACTTATTGAGGGCATTTTTTTTTTTCTTTTTTTTTTTCCCCACTTTTCCGTGGCGGGCATCGAACAGGCATGCCTTTTCAGTAACCAGGAAATAGAATTTATAGAGGGGAGAAAAAAACACAAAAGGTGGTGCAGCGTAACCCTGCTTGACGCGGCTGCATGAGTGGGTCAACCACAGCATCTGCCTCGTTAGAAGCACAACGCAGAGCAGGGGTGTTGCCCCCCTTTTGGTAAACTCCTCCCATTTTTTTTGTTTGTTTTTTTTCCGTGCTACGACTCCTGCCCCAAGAATGAACCCCTGGACGGTACCAATTGGTCACCTGAACGACCTGTTGGCTGACGCCCCGAAGGAAGAAGAAAATGAAAAGTGCACCCTGGAAGAATTGGATATACCGAAGGAGGTAATCTTAGCCTTAGGTCGGATGGATATTTTCCACCCCTCGACGATCCAGCGGCTGTCCATTAAGAAGGCCCTACAGAAGAGGAACCTAATTGTTCAGGCAAAAAACGGGACGGGAAAAAGCATGTCCATATGTATCATCGTGGCTAGTAGAATAGTGGCAAAGGTGAAGAGGAGGCACCTAAAGAAGGCAGATGGGAATGTTGTAGAGGGGGGAGAAACAGGCCAATCGATGTTGCAACCAAATGGGACAGACCCACCAGTGTCCCTCTTCCTCCACTCCATAATCCTCGTGCCGACACGCGAACTCTGCGTGCAGCTCTGTGACAACATAAAGGAGATCTCACACCAGGGCATATTTATTAGCAGGAAAAATGGAAAGATTCCACAAGCATGCGAAAATGTTAGCACTTCCTCCCCCAACGCTGTATTAGGAGATCATCACTACGAATCAAATAGTAACGAGCAGATGGTGAAGGAGTCCCCCTTCGAAGTGAAACCCATGGTACTCTACGGAGGGACGGACGTAGTAGAAAATTTACGAATGATATTTTCGTATCTTCCCCACGTAATCATATCTACCCCCGGAAGGTTGAAACACGTGTTGAGCATTCTGAAGCGACTGCATGTGCGGGTGGGACAAACAGAAACGGAGGGATGCTCTACCCAAGTGCCACTCACCAAAATAGCAAACGTCCTCATTAAACAGTTGATATTAGACGAGGTGGATGCTCTGCTCGATGAACAATTCCAGGAACAAATAAAGTTGATCCTCAGTCAGGTGGTAAGTCCCAAAGTCCAAGTGCTCTGTTACAGTTCCACGTTTCTTGAGTCAACAATTACTAGCTTTTTAAAGATGCTGCATCTGCAGGACGTGGGCTATCTTTCCAGGTGGAAGGGTTTCTGCGTGAAAAGGATTGATCAGGTTTTGGGTGAATCTTATGTGGGGTCTATTGCTCCTGGGGAGGTTAGACCAGAAGTGAAGGTAAGACACACCCCGGACCAGGAGACACCACAGCAGAGCAACGAATCGGATGAGCGTGAAGTGGCCGCAGAAGTGGCTCCGCTAGAAGAATATCACAAGAATGAGGTGAGCTCCCCACCCGGTATGCCCCAAAACAACCGCATACACACAAAAGTGAAAAAAAAAAAAAAAAAAAAAAAAAAAAAAAATTAGGAGAAACAAACCCAAGGGGATCAACTCCATCGAACAGATGGTGCAAACCCAGAGCGTCTTCCAGGAGGAGAGATCCATTCGATACATTTTACAAAAAATTGTAAAGGAAAAACGAAACGTTGTAATGTGTGTTAGGCGAAAGAGGGAGTTTGAGTTCGTGCAGACGTGCACCTCGGTGATCATTCATGGGGAAGGGGCGGCAGGAAGGAAACAGTCCCATGGCGCAGTGAAGCAATTCGCTGGTGAGGAACGGGATGAACCTTGTAACCCCTGCGATGGGACAGAGGGAAGTAATGGAGACAACCATTCCGGTGATGTGCTGGGCTCCCCCATCCTGCGAAACGTTAGACACTGCTTCATCACAGTGAACAACGAAGGCATGAACAAGCACGAGGAACTCAAATACAAAATGAAGGTCATCCTGAAGGTAGTAAAGGAGATCAAATTCCACCAGTGCTTCCTTTTTATTAACAACACATATGAGGGGGTGCAGGTCAGCAAGATGCTAAACAAACACGACGTGTCCTGCTACTACACGAGCTCCAAGGTGGATCACCACGAAAGGATGAACGTTTTTAATAGACTAAAAAAGAATGAGGTGAAGGTTGTGGTGTGTAGCGATGTCATGAGCAGAGGTATAGACAACATAGTGTGTGACCTGGTCATTAATCTTGATATACCGCAGAATAAGGAGACCTACATTCATCGGTCGGGCAGGTGTGGACGCTATGGGAACAGGGGGCTCTGCATAAGCCTCTGTAACTATTCCGACTACAACTACCTGCACTACTATAAGTATCAGCTGCGATTACCTGTGCACGACTTCTGCTATTTGCGGAGGGAGCAGCAGTTCGAGAAAGGGGCGAACCAGTTGGAGGGGGCAAACCAGTTGGTGGAGGGGGCGAACGATGCCCCTTGGGGCAGTTCTTACGGTCTACGCGGTAGGGAAGAAGAGGGGGTAGAAGCTATCAGGGAAAACGCTACCCAGGAAGAGGCCACTTGGGAAGAAGCCACCCGGGGTGAGCACTCCGCCAGTTGCGTTGAACCCAAGTTAGGAATCCAAATAGTTGAAAAAAAGGTTCCCCTTGAACTGTGCCGCTTAAAGCGCGCCCCGAGACGGAAGGTCCTTTCCCTGAACATCAAGGGGTTTTTCGCCGAGGGGATACACATCGTAGGGAGGGGCATCCAGACGAAGAACCAATCGGATGGCCCACTCCACGACGTCCACCTCAAAGTTCGTGTGAAAAAATTTTTGAGCAAATTCAAAATTGTGAAAAACGAAGTCTCCTGTCAGTTTTGTCTTCCAAACGATAACGTAAATGTCTTTAAAACGATAAGCATCGTCCAGCATGAGTCTAATCTTATTATTTTCTTTCTCTTTAAGAGAAGAATACGGATGCGGTTCCTTTCCTTCCGCTCGGTGGCACTTCCACAAGGGGAGGAGGAAAAGGGGAGTAAGTGGAGCCGATCCAACTACTGCTTCCTCTTTTTTTGCAACTCGGACAGCTACCTAGTGCTGAAGGTCTTTTATTTCTTCCTCTTCCTGTTTAAGCATTATCAGTATCCCCTCAGGGAGGCCCTAACTCCACTGCTGATTCATACGGGAGGGATTACACAAAAGGGGGGGAAATGTAAAAACAAATGTGAAAAATGTTGCCACATATTACACCCCAACGAAGTCAATCTGAACTACGTGTCGGACACCTGCCTCATGATAAGTAACAACGTCCAAAGGGGAGAGAAAAAAAAAAAAAAAAATTTTAAAGCGTACGAAAGTGATGAAGATTTTTACATGAACAGGCAAGGTAAAAAAATAACAACTTTTCAAAAGGCCATGTTTTACCCTTTCCTCTTGGGAAGCCGAAAGGGGCATCGCTCAAGTGGCAAATTAAACAGCCCCGATCCTGTCCACGCGGAAGAGGTCCATCACGAAGTTTATGACGAAACGTTACAACAGAGAGAAGGCGACCTGCAACCAAGTTCAATGCCCCTAGAAAGCGCCCTCAAACAGATAAAGGCAAACTGCCTGGAGAGGAAAAAAATCCTTACCTTTTCACAACAGTGCAGTGAAGTCCCCTGTATGAATGACCAACGGAAGATCGCCCAGAAGGTAAATAACCTGGTGGCCCCGCAGGTGTTCCTAAATTTGGCCACTGCAGAGCAGGACGTCCATTTGTTGAAAGGACTCTTCCTGCAGAATCACGTGCAGCTCCATGGAGGAAACAGCTTGGATGAGGAAGACTATCGTGCACAAAAAAACAAAAGCGGTTTTGCTATTTTGGAAGAGTGAAGAAAAGTTACGCGGAGTACATTTTACATCCACGGTGTAGCATCAAATGGGGAGAAAAAAAAAAAAAAAAAAAATTGAAATTAAATTCCCGTAGGGGGGGCTACTCCAAAGTGATGTTGTTGCCCTCTCCCCACGTGAGCATAAAGCGACTCACCAGAAGAGCATTTTCAAAAATGGCATCACATAGACACGACTGTGCAGAATAAGAGGAATGTATTTTTTAAATGCATTTGCAGTGGGATCTCCTCGAAGAACAGACAGTTTGTTGGACGTTATGCGGTTGGTCTAGTTGTCGTCACTGCTAACACCCATTTCGGCTTTCACTAAGAGGGGGGAGAAAACATGTTTTCAGGAAAAATGATTGAACGTGAAAAACTCTACTTTGCTCATGCAATAACTGTTCGTGTGTATAGAGGGGGGGTTAATAGCTCCTTACGTGTGAAGTATTTTTGCTGTGCTTCGTTTATCTGTGAATGGAGAGAAGGGGGGAAACACACACATAGATGAGTACACCTGCAGCAACACTATTACTAGCATGCACATGTGTATGTGTGTAGAGGGGGGAGTTTCCCTATGATGCTTGCTGTGACGCTTGTTCTTTTGCGTCCCTTTCGCATTACGTCCTTGGATAGCTCCGTCGCTTCGGTCATCAGGTCACATATCTCCTCTTGCACCTTGGACTGGAACTGGAGGTACTTCCTCGTGTAGGTCTCTTCCTGGAAGTCGTACTTCAGGACTGCGGGGAGGGGTAAAATAAGCCGCTTAGCAGGTTGGCAAAGTAACAACTACCTAACAGACGTGCCTGGTATATTTGCACCGTGTAACTTACAGTGCTCGTGGTACTTGTGGGGGGCCGTCTTGCTGTTGTTGCTTTGGATTATTTTGTTGTACAGGTTGACCGTGGGGTTTCGGAAAATTATTTCTTCGTACGTCTGCGGGGGTGGTCATGAAACAATCATCGGTTGTGCAGAAATCGACGGGTACAAGGGAACGGGATGGGTGGAATGGCGTGTCCTTCCCGGTGGCACTAACCTCGTTGACGACGCAGGGGGGGCAGGCCGACTCTTCATCCGTGTTTAGCTAAGACGAAAAAAAAAAAAAAAAAAAAAAAAAAAAAAATGAGCAGCAATGAGCGAACGGTGCACAGTTTGCTATACATAACATAACCTATTAACAGTCATCCATTAATGTTTCGACCGACCAGACCAATCAATTCGACTGGTCTGCCTGTCCGATGCATGCAGGCTACCTTCACAAAGTGGACAATGCTCACGGGCGCCAAGGACACATCGGCGAAGTAGATCTTCACGGTGAGGTAGAATTCACCCCATCCTATTTCGTTCACCTCGTAGGGGGGCTGCGTGTAAACTGGAACGGAACGGGGAGGAGGGCGGTGTCTCCAGTGGGGCGAAGCGGTTATCCGAACAGAACGGTTCGCCGAGCAGATCTCCCGACGCGTGTATGGGGGGGACGTATTCAAGGCAACCAACCTCGCTTGGGGTAAATGAAGGAGGGGTCCAACTCAAAAACGACTTTCTGGATGAAGAGAGAGAGGTCCGAATAGTTGGGGCAGCGCAACAGGCAGGTCCACTTGTGGGTCATATTTCCAAACTTTCGCTTCTCCTGTGTGGGGAGGGGGGTCACATGGAGGGTTAAGTGGGCAGACCGATACGGCCAAAACGTTACCGTGTAGACGATACGGCTAAAACGTTGCCGTGTAGACGATACGGCTAAAACGTTTCCGTGTAGACGATACGACTCTGCTAGAAACTCCCTCCTAGGGGCATACCTGCTGGGAGAGTAAGAAAGCATAGGTGCCAACCACCACGGGTTTCACCAGCTTCACGTTCTGCATGCGGCTCTCCACTGCGGAGGGGGTAAGTAAAGGCGGTTTAACATGGAATGGGCATCGGTCAAGAGGGGTACCACGTGTACACATGGGCAAGTACGCATACAACTACTTATCTACCGATACAAGGATGTAGAGGCACAGGAAATATGCCCTTGCGGCGCACTCACTTTTTGCGGGGGAAGAGCATTCCCATGGGTGGGCACCTCATCCAGGGCGAAGCGGCCAAAAAAAAGAAAAATACACAACTGATCCAGCAAATGAATGACTTATCAAACGACCTCCTCAGGGAAAACGCCTTAAGTGGTTCTTTTCCCTGTGGAGAGAAATGGTCGAGGAAGGCTGGCGCCCAATTGGGTCATAAAGCAACGTGGCACTGAGCAGAAACCGTTTTGACTACCTAAAGGGGTTGCGGAAAAAAAAAAAAAAAAAAAAAAAAAAAACAGAAACGAAGGGTAGAACTAAGCGCAGCACTTTCGTAGGAATTGCTTCATGGTGGAAGCTTATCCACCCGCGCATACCTGCAAATTGGAGAGTATTGGGGACCTAATCGAATTGTTTTTTTTTTTTTTTTTTTTGCTTCGTTTAAATGACTGCCCAGACGAAATGCCAAACAGGAGGGAGGAGAGACGCGCGTGGAGGCGCAGGCCAAGCGACAGTGCCATCGCAGTTTGGGCGCTAGTTCTGTTGCTGCTGGTGCTGTGCACCGTGTGGGGAAGTGCCCTCCAAGTGGAAAAACGCAGATTACAGGGCAAACGCAGCACACCTACTGTTTTTACCAACTGTGAGACAAAGGGGCCACACTGCTTTCTTCGCCCCCCGGTGAGGTCACCAAAAAGGGATAAATTCCCCCCCAAAAAAATAGCCTTGAACGCATTCGAAAGAAGTGTGGACAAAGTCACAGGAAACTTTCTTCACGACAGAGACCTCTTCATAGAGGTGGACAGAAAACAAAAAATGATCGAGGAAATTGAAAAAATGAGTCACTTCCAGTATGAACAGATCCACAAGTACATCCAACCCTTAAGCGAAAACGACGTATACGAAGAAATTATAAACCACAAAATTCACCTGTACAAGAAGGAGAACGAAACAGAGAAACTCAAAAAGTTGGTAAAAATTCAGGACTTCCTGAACCCATATATTGTAAGCCAAAGGAAGAAGAAGGCCAAGGAGAAGGTGGAATACATGATTGCTTGCATTCTTAAGGGAGAAAATATCGACCAGATAATTACCGACATGTTTAGGAAGAAGCTCATTGACGTCTACGTGCTTACCTTCATCGATGACAAGGTGATGGAGGCGCACACCAAGTTGGTGGGGAGCGGTGTCAGCGGGGTTAACAACGTTGATGCGGGTGATGGGGCTAGCAACCCCGATGAGGGGGCCGAACCCGGAGGAGCAGACCAAATGAGCATGACGGAGAAAATCCTCAGGATGCTGAAGGACCGCATCGTGGCACAGCAGAAGCTACAGGTGAAGGGCACCTTCGACTTCACCAGGATAGTTTTCCTCTCGACCACCCTAGACATGAGTGAAGATAGGCAGTCCATAATTAAGTCTTCCATTAGGACCATAGAGCAGTTGGAAGAATTTGAGCTGTACTTGCTGGACGCACTGGACTATGCAGAGACAAACGAGAAAATGAAGCAGTATGTCCCCCACTTGGAGCTGCTACTAAACACATGTAAAAAAATGAACCCCGTCTTTAACCAGCTCCTGAACAAGCAGACCGAAAACGTTCGCTTCTTCCCCGATAAGATTGATATGTCGCAGTTTAAGGAACTGTAGTGAGAGTCCTCTCTGTATGAGGAGTGGTTATGACTGTCATGTGCATTTTGCATATACTGATAGTTTGCACAATTATGTGTGGTAACGAAGGGAGTTTCCTCCAAAACGGGGATACGTGCTGTCAACACGTAGTGCCGCTTTACAAGCGCTCAGTTGGACTGACTCACTGGATTAACCCACCTGTGTGGGTGGGTCGTTTTTCTTTTAAGAAACCGAATGGATAGGTCTCATTCCTCGTTGTGTCCTTCAATTCGACACAGCTTTCTCTCCGTTATCGCTCCACGCGGTTGGATCTCACTCCCACACATGCACAAATGGTTATGTTTCTTTTTTTTTGTCCTTTTCGCTTACACTATGTTGGCCGTTTGCCCATCCCGCTGTGCAGGGCAGCTGACCATTCACTGTTGCGTTTTTTCTTTTTTTTTTTCGTTTGCTCCTTTTAAACACGAACAATGAGCAGTTTTAAGTAGAAGGTGCCTATGTACGTGGCACCCCCCCTGTGGGCTGTTTTCCAAGTGCGATGTGGTGTATGAAGCCGAGTCAGACCACAAAAACAGTTGTGCTGCTACGTATGAACTGCCTCAAACGCAGACCGACCAATTGTCCATACGTTCGCGCGAAGGTCAGCAGAAATTTACCCGAACAGGGTCATACAAAAGCGAAGAAAAAGCGCTGGCAGGAAAAACATTCATATGGTTCACTATGAACAGGAAACTCTGAACGAAGTTGAGCTAGCCAATTATTTCCTCCCTTTTTCGCTTTTTTTTTTTTTTTTTTTTTTTTTCCATTTTTACCTGAACAGGTCAGGTAACAAAAAATGGCAAAATTCTCCTCGCGGGGGAAAAGAGTATACACATGAAAATTTCACGTAAAGGCAAACTTGTGTATCTTATCTGCGTTGGGTATACCTATATATACACCACTGCGCTGCGAGCTACACAAATTCACCCAGCGCGCAGAAGTGCATGTGCACAGGGGGGAAGGGCGCGGCTGAGCGAAATGAGCGATGAACGTGCGGCAAACTTGCGGTAAAAACTTCCCCGTATATGTATGCATCACTGCATGGGGTTGGAGCACGCAGATGGGGATGCGCAGCCCGGCACAAACGCGCGTACACGTGCGTACGTACATGCGGGGGCGCAAAAAAAAAATACGCCGCGCGATTGTGCGTTTGTGCGTTCTGCATTTTACGTTCATTTTATTTGGAGGAAAGTGGTTCCCTTGATGGAAAAAGCGGAGAGAAAAAAAAAAAAAAATTCAGCCAAATTGGCAAGCATAAGCGATAAATTTTCGCTCAAATCGCAAAATCACCCAGGAAGGCACAACGCGAGGAAAAAAAATAAAACGCGAAAATTGACAAAAGGGAGGAAAAAAAAACGCCAGCTGGAGGAAACGCAAAATTGAGAGAAACAGAATGGCATGAAACATGTGCACAAAATTGGAGTGAAGCCTTTTTGTGCATGTTTCGCTATCCCATCGCGCTGGCATTTGTTCAGTAAATAGGCGCGCATGCGAAAAGTAGGTTGTCACGTGCGTGCCGGATCAACCCCTTTGGAGTAGTCACTGCGCTTTTCACTCCATCCTGCTTTGCCTTTACTTGCGCCGCGCCCAACCGCGCACTGTGGAGGAGACAGAGGCCTTTCTCCCTCCCAAACACACCCTTTGTTCTACGTGGTCCAGCTATATGGTTGGGGTCACACCGTATGAAGCCCCCCCACCTGTTGCCTTTTGAGATTTGTAACCATGGGAATATTCAGATCGGAGGTAAGGGCGCCGCCAGGCCGAAGTGGCAGTGTCCGCGGGAGTACTTCCCAGGGGGAAATGCACACATTACGCGTATGCAAATGTGCCACGTATCCACATATTACGCTTATCCACCCCCTTTTAGACGATGAAGCACGGGACGCTGGTCCTGCCCTCGGACCGAGCCAGGGAATACCTAGACTGCCTAGGAAAGAACGTCGACATACAATTCATCGACATGAACGAGAAGACGATGAAGAGGCAGTACAAAAAGTACATCCAGAGGATAGACGACATGGAGAGGATTCTTCGCTTTTTGGAAGAAAATATTAAAAAATTGCCCAATGTAAAAATTAAGAAAAGTAAAATAGACTCCTTTTTGGAACACGATAATGTGTATGAATTGGACCAAGTGGAGGAATCACTAAACCGTCTGCATGTACAGTTTGTTCGTTTTTGCAACAACAACAAGGACCTTGTTGACGAGAGGAACAACGCAATAGAGGAGAAACACGTAATTTTGACGGCTATGAATCAGCTGAATCCAGGTGGAACGAAAAATGGAAATATCAGTAAAAGACTTCCGGAGAGTTCCCTCCCCTACGATGAGGTAAATGACGAAAGTGTCTCTCTACAGACGAATATGATGAAGGATGGAATGAGCATGATGATGTTTACGAACATATCTGGGGTCATAAAGACGAAGGACCAGGAAAGTTTCAGTCGAACTATTTTTAGGGCGTTGAGAGGGAACACCTACACATACTTTCAAAGTATCGATGAAAGTGCAGATTCTTCCAGGGGTGGGGTGGCCGATGGAATGAATGACGCCGATGAGGGTGCTGCTGGGGGAGGGGGAGCATCCTCCTGCCTGAACAACGGAAGTGATGACGATGGCATGGATGCAAGTAACGACATGAACAACGATAAGGGGAAGAAGAATGAGCCGAAGAGTGTCTTCGTTGTATACTGTCAGGGATCTTCCCAAAGCAATATATACCAGAAGATACTAAAAATATGTAAAGCATATGATGTAAAAACGTACGATTGGCCAAAAACGTATGAACAAGCAAGGCAAAGATTGAAGGAGCTGAAGGAGATCATCACAGATAAGGAGAAGGCATTAAAGGCATACGAGGAATACTTCATAAACGAAATTTTCGTTCTTATAAATGTCGTTGAGCCTAATAAGAACAGTCTGATAGAGGAGTGGAAGTTGTTTTGTAAAAAGGAGAGATACATATACAATAGTTTGAACTGTTTCGAAGGAAGTGACATAACCTTACGATGTGACTGTTGGTTCAGTGCAAACGATGAGGAGAAAATTAGACACATGCTAATTACCAAATCGTCCAACGATCTGGTGTCAGCGTTGTTGTTGTCGGATAAGGTACTTACCCCGAACATTTCTCCCCCGACTTATATTAAGACTAACAAGTTTACCAAGTCGTACCAGTCGATGGTAGATACGTATGGTATCCCCCGTTATGGTGAAATAAATCCAGCCATTTCTACGATCATCACGTTTCCTTTTCTCTTTGGTATTATGTATGGGGATGTAGGACACGGAGTCTGTATCTTCCTCTTTGCTCTCTTCCTAATTATTATTAACAGTCGTGTGAAAAATAAAAGTCAGAACGAGATGGTCAGTATGTTACTGGATGGAAGGTATATGTTACTTCTGATGGGGTTCTTCGCAATCTACGCGGGGGTTCTCTACAACGACTTTTTCTCTATGCCATTGAATTTGTTTACGTCCATGTTTGAGGTGGATAGGCAGGTGGATTCGGTCACGTATTACAAGAGGAGGCAAGTGATGAATGAAGCTACTGGCAAGATGGAAGACGCAGATCCGTACATTTTTGGTTTTGATGCAAAATGGCTAGGAGCAGAAAATGAACTAACCTACATTAACTCCTTCAAAATGAAGTTTTCCATAATTATAGGTTTCTTACATATGACCTTTGGTGTTCTGATGAAGGGGTTGAATGCGCTGCATTACCGGAGGAAGATGGACTTCTTCTTCGAATTTCTCCCTCAGCTGATGATGATGCTTTCTATAATTGGCTACCTCGTCTTTTTAATTATCTACAAATGGGTGACACCCATAGGTTACGGAGGGTACAAGAAGCAGGGAATCATAAACACGGTTATAAATATGTACCTAATGAAGGACCTAACAGCGGATAACCAGTTTTACGCTCACCAGGGGTTAGTGCAGGCTTTCCTCATTGCGATTTTCGTTTTGTGTATCCCCCTTATGTTCGTTTGTAAGCCCGCCATTAGGACGTACCACATTATGAAGGAGAAAAAGAGCAGGGGAAGTATATCATCCAGGGGGGGCAGCTACTCTCACCACGAGGAGAAGGAAATGACACACACATTTAACCACTTGGT
Organism: Plasmodium coatneyi; assembly: GCF_001680005.1. Classification (NCBI taxonomy): domain Eukaryota; phylum Apicomplexa; class Aconoidasida; order Haemosporida; family Plasmodiidae; genus Plasmodium; species Plasmodium coatneyi. The sequence goes on from NC_033556.1 coordinate 640,943, forward strand.
AGGCGTGGGTGGTGGTGGGAATGGAGCGAATGTGGTGAACGGCACTTCCTCCTCTCCATCTCTGCATAAGAGAAGCCCCAACGTGGCCTTCGGGGGGGGCAGCAACAACCGTGAAGATGACTACCTCTCCCCCAGGAGGCGTAATAAACCCACGGATGACGAGATGGAAGCTCACCTCCTTAGCCCCGCATCGCCTGAGGATCAGGACGCCATGGCAGAGTCCTTCGGAGCGGCTTCCGTGGGAGCGGCCCACCACGAAGAAAACATCTCAGAAATATGGATCGAGCAGCTTATCGAAACGATAGAGTTTATTTTAGGCCTCATTAGTAACACGGCTTCGTACTTGCGACTGTGGGCCCTGTCCCTAGCACACCAGCAGTTGTCGTTTGTCTTTTTCGAGCAAACTATTCTGAACTCACTCAAGAAGGATAGCTTCATGTCTGTACTTATTAACCTTATTGTGTTTTCTCAGCTTTTCTCCATCCTTACCATCGCTGTTATACTCTGCATGGATACACTCGAGTGCTTCCTCCACTCCTTGCGTCTGCAGTGGGTGGAATTTCAGAACAAGTTCTACAAGGGTGACGGCATTCCCTTCCGCCCCTTCAACATTAAGAAGGTCCTCTCGGAGAATGACTAAGGGGGGCGGCGGTCACACCTAGTACGTGCCTCCCTTTAGCGTTGCGGGCGCTCCCACCGCCGAGAGTATTTTCTTTTCATTTCCACCGTCCGCTCGTGCGTATCATCCTGTGTAGGCAATCTGTGCGCACATCCCATGCTTTATTTTATTATTTTTTTTTTTTTTTGTTGCCATAGTTACATCCAACTTGTGATCGACTTGCATGTCCTCCCCCTTACAGACATGTGAACAAAAAATTGTTTTTTTTTTTTCCAATCACTTTTTTCGGGGAACATTCCGTTAACCACCACCCGTATGGTGCGCATATTAAAAGATCTTCTTAATTTGGGAGGAGTGTCCAAGGGGAAGTGGACGAGAGCAATTGCTTTTTGGTTAGTTAATTTTTGCCTGTTCTCCCCCACGGTGGTAAAGATCTAATTAAATGCACGTTCCGCATTATATAATCATATGGTGGGACAAAAAAAAGAAAAAAAAAAAAAAAAAAAAAGCAACCGTTCCAAATATACCCTTTAAAAAGCTGAAAATAGACGGAATCGTTTAAAAGTGTCAAACTCCTAGTGTTGCTGTAGCGAAACCCGAAGGGAAGTAACTGAAAAACGTAGAAGAAAAAGTAACACACCTGCCTAAGTACACCGAACTTCCAAGAAAAGAATGCAAGAGAAGGGAAGGAAACTGGGAGCGAACAGCACAACATTTTGCATACACACAGAAATAAACTATTGGCACATATGCGTAAAAAAAAAGGACGGGGTGGTTCCACCCCCTTTACTCTCCTTCCTTCCATAGAACCATTTCATTCATCCCCCCTTTATTCTAACACCCCTAACAACCTTCCTTCCACCTACCACGACCCTAACAACCTTCCATCCACCCTACCACACTTACAACCATCCTTCCACCCACCTACCACCAACCCACCTAACAAGGTTTCTTCCTTTCACCTATCACCCCTAATAACTATTCCTTCCACCTATCACCCCTAATAACTATTCCTTCCACCTACCACCCCTAACAACAACCTTCCTTCCACCTACCACCCCTAACAACAACCTTCCTTCCACCTATCACCCCTAATAACCCACCTACCACCTAACAACTTTCCTTCCGCCAACCACCACCCTAACATAACCTTCCTTCCGCCAACCACCATCCTAACAACCTTCCTTCCCACACCCCTACCAACCTTTCATTCTGACACCCCTAACAACTTTCCTTCTAACACTAAATGCGAAATCCAACATCCAGCCCTTTCCTTCCTCCTTAGACCCCTTTCTTTCTTTCCTTAGACCATCCTTTCCTTCCTCATTCCTTCTTTCCTTCTTTCCTTACTTCCTTCCTTTGCTTCTTTGCTTCTTTCCTTCTTTCCTTAGATGCACCTTTCCTCATTAGACCCTCCTTCCTTTCCTTTTTTTTTTGTTCTTTCTTTCTTTTTTTCTTTTTTTTTTCTTTTCCTACAAAAAAAAAAAAGAACTCAGCAATTTCCTCAAAAAAAAAAAAGAAAATAAGCAAATTTTTTCTTTTCCCTTCCCTTGCTCTCTCCTCATACATTTGTATTCTTCGTAAAGGAAAAAACGGGAAAGAGGAAGAGAGGAATTATGCACCTTCTCCCTTTTTTTATCAACTCTTTTTTTTTCCAATTCCTCCTTATCACAAAAGAAAAAAAGAATAAGAAAAAAAGAAGGAAAAAAAAAAATGTTCAAAGAGTGAGGGAGGAAATTTAGAGAAAGGAAAAGGTTAAAAAAACCTAAAAGAAGTTTTTGAAGAACAAAAAAAGTCTATAAGAAAAGGAAAAAAGAGGAAAGAACTTGGGAAGGTATATAATTCCTTCCGTCCTTCTCTTTTTCTTTTTTTTAATGTGAAGAATATATAGTGTATGTAAGGAAAGGAAGAGAAGGAATAAGGCTACTCCCTTTTTTTTAAGGAAGAAGGAAGAAATACAATGTATAGGAAGGGAATGGGAAGGAATCTTCCCTTTCTTCTCTCCTTTTTTTTTTCTAGAGGAAGAATGTATTATATACAGGAAGGAGGGGAAGATTGCTTCTCCGTTTGAGAAAGAAGGAGAGGAGTTAAAAAAAAAAAAAATAGAAATAGGTTATAAAAAAAAGGAAAAAAGTGAAGGTTTAAAGAAATAAAATGGAAGGAAGTCAAAGAAAAAAGGGAAGAAAAAAAATTAAAGGAAAAGAAGAAAGAGAAAAATAAAAGATGAAGTAGAAGGTATAGGAAGAGGAGAGGAAATGTTTTTCACCTTTTTTTTCGAGGAAAAAAAAAAAAATTTAATAAAAGAAAAAAGAAAAGACGGAGGTAGGTAATTCCTTTCTTTTCGCTTTTTTCGTGGAATGTAGAAAGGTACATATGTGAAATGCATTTTATATAGAAAGGAAGGGAAGGTTATTACCCTCTTCCTTGTTTTAAAGAAATAAAAGCAAGTTAAGGAAAAAAAAAAAAAAAAAAAAAAAAAGGGGAGTAACCTCCCCTCCTGCCCAATACAGCGCATTGTTCTAAAAAAGAAAAGGGGAAATTTTGTAGGCTTGGAAGAAGTTAATCAAAACAATGATAATGTGGGTGGAAGGAAAATGTGCTGCACGCAGCATTTGAGGCAGTACTATTTCATAATTCGATGAATAACGTAATTATTGAATAATGTGGTAAAAAAAAAAAAAAAATGGCTCCGTCCAAGGGTGACGATGAAGATAAAGTATTCGGCCCGCTAAAGGAAGAATGGTTGCAGCAAGAAGGGTATAGTACTAGTAGCAGGAAGGCAGGGGAGGTATAATATTATGATACAATCTATGTGTACAGTGTTAATATGTTCTTGTTTCGAATCATATTGTTCTATTCTAGTAAGAATAAATATATCATATGTGAGTAATATATATTCATATATTATTCTAATTTATAGACTAAATTAATTACAGAAATAAGGGGTTGGCTGAATGATTTCCTTCAAAAAATGAATGATGAAGATGATAGTGGAGCAGCTCAGGAAGGATGTAAAAGCATGAGCGAGACAGAAGAAAAGAAAGTATGTGAATTCATTTTAAAAAATTTGTTGAAAATATGGACAACGCCCAAAGGAGGGAACACTAAAGAAGAAATTAATAGAAAAGTGAAAGAGTATGTCCAATGTGCAATACTGAAGTTGTGGTCAACCTTCTATCTGTCTGATCATTGTGATAAGGAGAATGCTGTAAGTAGCGCATTTGCTAAAATAAAAGAATTGGGCACAACACTTAGTGGAGGGGTTGTGCATGAGGAATGCGATTATAGTGAAGTACTGGAACCTATGAAAGTATTGGAACAACCGATGATACAACATATTGGGACTGCTATAGAAAAGAATACGAAAGTTATGGAATTAATAAATAAAAACCCAACAGGGAAGCAGGGTTGTGAGGAAAAAAGGAGGAATTTAACAAAATTAGGTCTCTCGAGTAGTAATACTGGTAGCATTAGAACGAAGAATATGGCACCAACAGCAAGCGCCCAACACACGGCGGAAGGGGGAAAGAAAATAACCGCACAGCAGCTTCATTTCATCACCAATTTAATAACAGAATGGATGAAAGCACACAGTATGGCAGAAATGGACAACTTTGAGGTAAATGAACTTTTTACATATGAAAAAGAAAAAGTAAAATTATAATGTAAAAATAACATAATGTGGAAGGAATAATTTCATAGTTTATATATAATTTAAAAGCGCATAGGAAGGAATAATGTGTATGTACATACACACACATGTATGGATGTTCATGGTTATATATTTCTTAGAAAAGCATATGGGATGAGTTGAAAACAGTATTTACGGACATGATGAATAATATACAGGATGATGGGGAAAAGGATAAAGAAAGTTGTGCCTCGTTGAACAAGGACTGGAATAAGGAGTTATGTAAAATATTAATAAGAATGTTTCTTTGGATGGATGGATTAAAACAAGAGCACGCAGCGATAGGGCCAAGCAACTTAAGGCACACCACTTGGACAAAAAGAGAGAATGAAATTAGATCAAAACAGAAGGAACTGCACTCTTACTATAGATGTTTGCTTGGTAAAGTAACAATATTGAGTATGTTAGGCGATCATTGTAATTTAAGGGAAGTAGCCTCATTCGTTAATAGTAAGATGCCAGGTATCAGGACAAGTCTCCGTGTTGGCAAGGGGAATGAATTATGTCAGGAAGTAGATGTCGGGAGTTTAGTATTAGGGGGAAAGTTCATGAGCGGGCAAATTAAGGAATGGATAGAGGAATATAAGAGGGATAAGGATAATAGAGAGGGGTTATCAGAAGTAAAAAAAGGAGAGAGCAAACTGCACAGATTAAGGGCCGAAGGACAAAATGAGAATTATTGCCCAAAGCAGCAGAACCTTGACAGAGCAACCCTAAGTAACTTAGAAATAAAAGTAAACGACGGTGAAAACCTGTCTCTAGATGACGGCAAAGACACTAAAACATCGGGGAAGGAAGAGTTGAATAAGGTATTGAAGGAAGCAGTAGCAAAAGCAAAGGGGAAGGATAATTTTTGGACGGATAGCTTAGTGAAGCAGTTAGCAGAAAGTTTAAACAAAAAATTTCAAGACCACAAGGCTGAAGTTCAACGCAGGAAAGCTGAAGCAGCAGCTGTATCAAGTCGACCTGGCAATCTAGCCAGGAACGAACAATCAGTGGGGGATGATCCTCCCTTATCTCCTACAACACAAAGAGGACCAGTATCTGCACATCCACAACCACCTCAACAGCAAGGTAAGTAGAACATAAACATAACATTAAAAGAAAAAAAAAAAAAAAAAAAAAAAAACAGAAAAAAAGAACAACCTTAAGGGAGAGAGAGGAAAAAACAACATTAAAGGAGGGAAGCATTTTGGGGAAAGGACTTGAGGGAAAGAGGAACGAGGGGGAGATAGAGTAAGAGTCTAAGGAAGGGAAGGGGTTAAAGAAAAGACGGGGTAGTTTTCGGTTTTAGGGGATGGAGGGTGAAGGAAAGGAAGCAAAGGATGTCTAAGGAGGAGGGAAGGAAACCGGACAAGGGGGGAAAGGAAAGCGGACAAGGGGGGAAAGGAAAGCGGACAAGGGGGAAAGGAAAACGGGCAAGGGGGAAAGGAAAACGGGCAAGGGGGAAAGGAAACTGAACAAGGGGGTGAACTGGACAAGGGGGTGAACTGGACAAGGGGGTGAACTGGACAAGGGGGACAAGCGAACAAGGGGTCAAACAGGATAATGGGAAAAAAACCGAACAAGGGGTCCAATCGGAGAAGGGGTAATTGGACAAGGGAGAAAACCGTACAAGGGGGACAACCGGACAAGGGGCAACCTTCTACGTGTACCCTGAAAAAGGGTGCATCAAAAAGAAAGAAAAAAAAGAAAGAGAAAGAAAGGGAAGGAAAGGAAAGGAGAATGGAAAAGAAGGAAGAAAAAAAAAGAAAAAAGGGGAATGTAGAACAAAGGAATCTACCCCTACTGTCCATGTCTTCAGTCACTGTTTTCTTCGTCCCTCACTTCCTTGTTATAGGTATTGAATGTACGGATAAGGCAGTCTTATGTGAACGTGTAACATGTGTAGCAGAAAGATGGAGAGCAAATAGGGAGGTAAATAGTGTATCCTTCGGAAGCAGCTGGGTAAACATTCTTACTATTGATTATAATACAAAGAAATATAATGAATAATGTGTTTTATACATAGTAACGTCCCAGGGTCTAGCATAAATACGGTTTGTGCATTGATTTCTTATGTATATGTTCCTTGCTTTCTCCTTATTAGCGGAGTACATTCTGGGATAAAGACGTCCAGAAGAGATTGGGGGACCTGTCCAGTGCTATGACGAATGGGGGTACAACGGACCATGCTTCATGCAACGACATTACAGTGACAGATGGTTCATCTGTAGAATCAAACAAGCAAGCATGTAATTATATTGTTCGGGGATTAGAGCATATATATCGTATTCAAAAGGAAGGTGATAGAACCAATGCTGAAAATATAAGAAAGTCGGATGATAACCAATTATTTACGAGAACTATGAATTGTGTTCTATTAAATGCATACGCAGACAGATTGGAACAACAGTCGCCTTGTTCCCAAAACGAAGGCGTGAAGCACGCCTTCAATGCTGGGAACCAACTTTGGAATACTATATGTAAGAATAATGGTGATACTAATTGTGTTCCTTGTAAAAGGGAACCTAACTTCGATTGTGAAATAGAGTATAAAAATAAAAGTTACAATGACAAAACCGAAGTAAAGGACGAAGTGGAAAAACTGCTCCAGCAGAATGGGCAAATAACAAATTCTTTGTCTACTATAAGTTCTACTAATAATACCTTATGTCAACGTGTACAATGTGTAACAGTTAAATGGTTTAAGGACAGAATATATTCAGAATATAGAAAGCAGGATTGGGTAAGAAGGGGAATAATATTTTTTGTTCACTGTATTCAACGTCATTTCAATGGAACATGTCCCCTTCTACATATGACAAAAAAAAGGGGGGCGGGGACGACCATAAGTCCTGCACGTACTTGGCGTACATATACATATATGTCCCGTTCCTTCTGCCTTTTTTCATTTTCACAGTGTACATTCTGGCGGGAGAATGACGTGGGAAAAGTATTGAGAGATCTGTCTACTGCTATGAAGAATGGAAGTAAAACAGACGACAAATACTGCGATGACATTACAGTGACAGATGGTACATCAAATCCGCAGGCAAACAAAAAAGCATGTAATTTTATTGCTAGGGGGTTGGAAGACATATATAAGATTGAGCCATATGGGGGTTGGACGGGGAATGGTGCTGAGGAAAAAAAGAAGAAGAACAACAACCAACAATTTTATCGAACTATTGGATGCGCCTTCCTGAATGTGTACGCCGATATGCTGGAAAAACTGCCTTGTGTAAGCAACGATGTCGTACAAAAGGCCTTTGGTAAAAGTGATCAAATTAAAACTAACTCAACTACATGCAAGACAGATCCTAATTGTGTTACTTGCACAAGGGAAAAAAATCTAAAGTGCACACTAAGCGTGGAGGATAATCTGTTGAATAAGGTAAAAGGTACAAGTTGCGAAGGGGACAAACAAAATATACATAAGAAGTTGGGTAAAATGCTCAACCCAAATGAGAACGGGGACCCAAAAGTAAGACAAGCTCTGAAAGAAATAAATAACATATGTCCACCACCTCCATCAGTCAAACCAGCCACAGCAGCAAAACCGGTAGAAGCACCAGCAGCTGCTGCACCAAGTGGACGATCTGATGGGGACACAGAACCCGTACCAGTATTACCTCCAGGAGTACCAAGTGGACCTCAGCAGGCAGATTCAAATAAAGCACAACCAGGTAAAACTCCACAAATAAAGGCAGATAAGGTTGATATCTCGATGCCGGAAGCCGGTGGTCAAGCTCATATTGAAATTACTCCCGTAAGTACTCCTGGCCCAAGGAATGGTATGGATAACTCACCTGATCCTTTTGCAAATGATCCATTCGCTTCAGGGAGTATTGACGCAGCAGGTCCTACTGTTACTGTTACAGCTAATCAAAGTCCTGGTTATTCCGGCCCAGGACCCACACATGCTGCTACAAATTTCTCAGGACAACCTACCGGTAAGGATAAAAGGAAGAAAAGAGAGCGGATACTTCCGCAAGAAGTGTTTACCGAAGGTTCACATAAAAAAAAAAGAGAAAGAGTAAGAAGGATAAATTTAACCACCCTTTTTTTCTTACTTCCTTTTTTAGGTTCTTCTGGTCCAGGTGGTGTTCCAGGTGCGGGTGTTAGTCCCGAGAGTGTTGGTGGTAACAGTCAAGGTGGTGCTCCAGGTAGCGACAGTAAAGGTCCAGGTGCTTTGGTACCTGGTGTTCCACCTGCAGGTGTCCCAGGTGCTCCAGGTGATGGTGTAAATGGTAGTCCAGGACAACAACCACCTCCACCACCACCACCACCAGCAACATCAGAATCAACCTTAGGAGCAACAACCACAACACGACATGTTAAAAGAGGAAGGGGCGGAGCCACCATCCCTATCGCTAAACCAGTTGTTAGCAAGATTGACAACCTTTCTGACCTCCTTACCCCATACCTTCCTACCATTCCTGTCCTAATTGGTACTTCCGTCATAAGCTATCTGCTATGGAAGGTAAGCGAAGAAAGAAAAAAAAAAGAAAAAAAAAAAAAAAAAAAGGAGTGAAGGAGTGTAAGGTTTCACATTTTAGGGTGTGTGTGTAGGATTTCGCAATTTAAGGGTGTGTGTATGTAGGATTTCGCATTTTAGGGGTGTATGTGTAAGATTTCGCACACTTAGGGTTTGAAGTAGTAATTATTGCTCTAAAAAGAAAACATTCACCCCTCTTAAAAATTGTTTTCTCCCTTTTTCTTTTTAGTATTTTTTCCTTGGTAAAAGAAGAAAACGTCACAGAAGAGCTCATCAAGTATCCGGTTCTCCTCCTTTAGGAGAACTCCTTGCTCATGTGGACGACCAGGCAGATGGTCCACGTGCATATACCTTAGTAAAGGAACGCAGACAACGAAAATCTACTCCAACGGGAATAACGAAGAGGCCAAAAAAACAGGGCGTTGGTCACCGCATGATTATTGATATTCATTTAGAAGTCTTAGACGAATGTCAGAAAAGCGACTTACATTCGACGAAGGAAGATTTTCTTAAAATCATTGTGGAAGAATTTATGGGAAGTGAGTTCATAAAAGAGGAAAAGACTCGTGAGGAAGTTGTTCCTAAGGAACAGGTTCCAAGTTTATATTCCGGGTTTAGGGTGTAGTAAATTTTTTTTTTTTTTTTTTTTGTTTTGTTTTGTGTATTAAATTGTTTACATGTTGAATGTGTAATTAATATAAGTCGAAGTGAAAAATTTTTTTCCTCACTTTATTTTGATTTGTTTGGTAAAATTTTCTTTTTATTGCAGGTACAAAATGTGTTGATTGAATTTTTTTTACAAATTTTTACATCTATAATTGTTTTTAGTTTTAATAAATTTTTTTTTCCTTTTTAAGGTCCAATTATGGACATTCGAAAAGTGCTCCAAGTTGCGACCTTGTGCGGTGTCTCGGAGGTTCGCAAAAAAAAAAGTGTCTTAAAAAAAAAGAGTGTGTTCTTACAAAAAAAAAAAAAAAAAGGAACTGTGTGTACAATTACACAAATTTTTTACCATGTCACACATGTGTGTGGAAAACTTCTTTCTTTTGTGCATTCCATAATTCCCGGGTAATTCGATTATTATTGTGCATACTATTTACAATTAACGGAATGAGAACATCATATATGTGTTATTTATACATTCCCTGAAAAGCAGTGGAATAGTATTTATTATAATTTGAAAAAGGGGACATTACAAACACTACTCATAATTAATGAGAGAGGAACATTACATTGCTTGATAACGTATGTTCCTTCCATGTCTATTATTTGTTCCTTTTCCTTTTCTGGTGCTGATAGATGATGGTGATGTACATAAAGAAGAATTCTCTGTTAAGTCACTCGTGGAAGCTTCCGTGGATTCATATACTGTTGAAACCTCTGTAGAAGAATCGTCTTCTGTGAATGTACTAAAGTTAGGCCCCGCCGATCTTTTTCTCGTATTTCTTCCACCGCTGTTGTTGTTGTTTCCAAATTGGTTACGAAACCAAAAAGGTAGGGAAGTGTACTGAAAGAAAAAGAAGAAAGGGAAGGTTGGTAGTTTGTAATCTGTGCAGAATACATATATAACGCAAAGCTCCCTCCTGATATACGCAGTTCATACAAAAATAGTGTCCACTTCTTATATATTACTGCACTTATCAGATGTTTAATAATAGTTACCTTATATAAAAAAAAACTAACAAATGGAAGGCCTACTATTGGGATTATGGTAGAAGTGATAGTGGTAATGTTGCTACTTCCAGGGGAGGTGAGTGTGTCCGCCTGGTGTGTTCCATGTCCTCCTTCCTGCACTGTTGAACATTTCAATGTTGATGGTTTCGGAATATTGTTACTTTCACTGCCATGGAATTTGCTTTTAAATTCTTCACAATATGGATCATTATTATTTGTAGGTTTATTACAGTATTCAGTTAAAGCATTATATGCGGTAACAATACAATTCATGTATGTGCCATATTTCTTAGTACATTCCGTACCACTTTTACTTATGAGGCCCTTTAATGTAGTGTAGTCATAAATGTAGTCGAATATTACTTTCCTGTGAAGAAAAAGATTTCTTTCAACTGGATCACAGATAATTTCACATCCCTCTTTCTTGTACGTAACCTTCACATTCTTACAGATCGAAGGTATCATGCCCGCAACGAAGTTACCATCCGTAGAATTCCTGAATAAAAAGTCTCCAATCCAATAATATAAAGAATAACACCATTCATTATGGGAGATACTACTGTCCTTTATTTTGGACATACAACACCATGCACTTACAACCTTATCCGTATATCCCTGAGTACTAGTATGGTCGTCTAATGCGTCCTTTAACTCTGTTACACCAGAATCTTCGGCACAACTAGCGCATCCTGTATTGAATTTACTGTAGAAATTATTTTGGGAAGGTAATTGTTCCAAATCATCCTGCTATGAAGGTAATTAATGAAATATATATGTACGTATTCCCATGTATATATATTTTTTTTTTTTTTTTTTTGCGCTTCTCAATACTTTTTATGGTGTATGTTCAACACAAAGAATATGGTATATATACATATAGCTACATGTATATATATATATATATTTATATATATACATATATATATATGTATGTATATATGTTCATGTTGGCACAGCGAAGGAAGGGGGAAGGGTGGATGGAAGAAGTGAACTCACCGGCAACAGCAGCTGGTTATATTGCGGCATTTTTTCCTATGTGTGTACACATTTCTATGTATATAGAATGGAATTACTTTTGTAATTGGTTTCCATTCATTTATATGGAATACATATATATGTGTTTCTGTGATAAAACATCATATATATATGTTCCATAGGATGATTGTTATTATTATTATTATTATTATCAGATTAAGGTATGAGTGCCGTTTTTTTTTTTTATAATACCTTTTTTTTTGTAGGGGGGGCAGTGGGGTAGTGTTTTTTTTTTTTTTTTTTTTGTACACAAGGGTAATACACTATACATATATATATACATCAAATCAGTTCATCATATATATATGGGAAGAGTAATATTCCTTCCCTTTTTTGAGTAGGAACTTTTTTTAGCATATATTCTATTCATTTATATGTTTTATTTGTTATTTAATGAGGGAGGTACTCAAATTTAAAAAAGTAAGCGAATAAAAAGGAGGAATATAATACAAATAACTATTTGTTCATTGTATTCAGAAGGAAATGAAAAATTTTTTTACGTACTTCTTATAAGAACGCACACTCTTCATAATGTATACACCCTACCACCACCATAACAACCTTCCTTCCACCCACCCCATACCCACATTCATTTTTTTTCTTCTTTTTTTTCTCTTCTGAAGTTACAGAACTAGGAAGGATTAGGAAGGTTCAGAATAGTTGGGTTTTCGGTTTTCCCTGCTTTTTTAATTGGGTACCATATTATTATATATATATACATATATGATTACATATATATATATATCATAGTGATCATCATTTTTGGTGCAATCATTTTGTGCAGCTTTTTTCTTCCTTTTTTTTTTTTTTTGCTGTAATATATATAATAATAAGAAATGAATGAGAAAAATTTTACAGGTTTACAGTGTTCTGTGCACATATGTATACACTCCTTTCATCTTTTTCTTGACAAAGTGCAAATGATCCAATTAAGGTGTACAAGGAATAAAGCAAAATAGAGGGGTAAATTCTGTAAATTCATGTTGATGTTATTTCCCTTAACGTAGCATTTTCACAAAGGAGATCCATTTAAAATCACATTTAATTTTCTGTGTGCGTGCAACAATTATATGTGTGTTGCAGAATATAATATTATTATACATGATATGTGTGTACGGCACAATATTATATAATATATGTGTGTGTGGCACACACCATGTGAAGGAAATAAAAGCGCTACATAACCCTCCCCTACTCCGAACTAACCACCCCCCTCACAATAGCTCCTTCAACACAACACAACACAACGCATATGTGCGTACATGTACACATACATTCATTATAATAATTCCTATGAACTGAGGATGTTACATTAAATATTATATTCTACCATAGTAACGAATATTACATTCAACCATAGTAAAATATTACATTCTACCATAGTAACGAATATTACATTCAACCATAGTAAAATATTACATTCTACCATAGTAACGAATATTACATTCGACCATAATGGATGTTTTTTCTTTGCTGTTGTTCTGCTCTATTATTATTTGCTGCCTTTCCTCTTCTTCTGTTGATAGATTGTACATCAAAATCTATAGAATCTGCTATGGTTGAAGATGCTATTGTTGAACCGTTCTCTGTTGAGGTGTATTCCGTAAATGCATCAAAGTTGCTCCTAACGGATATTTTCCCTCTTCTGTTCCGTCTACTCCTGCTGCTGTTGCTATTCCCATATTTGTTGTGGATCCAGGAGGGTAAAAGATTATACTAATAAAAGGGAAGGAAAGAAAGAAGGTATAAATGTGTGTGTCATTTACAATGCACCATACACAATGTGCACACTTTATTCTATATTTGTTCTTTAAGAAAAAGAGAAATATGAATAAGATGCTTGTAAATAGCACTATTATTTACATATTTTTAAAGGTATAATTTATAATTATAATTGTAATTGTCCATCATAAATGTAATTAATAATTGTAGTTATTACTTACCTTATAAAGGAAAAAGGTCATTGTAGGCAATCCTACTACACCAAGTATGGAAGAGATGGCTGCAGTGGTACCTATATCGGCTAATGATTTTTCCGTATATACGTTCTCACATTTTATTTCTTGAGGATTTTTGTCATTGTAATGGTTGAACATTTCTTCAAATTTGTCACAATAGGCATTATCCGTACCATCCCCAGGATGTAGACTTGCATACACTTTATTATAGGCTGAAAATGTCTTTTCCACGTGTTCGTTGTACTGAACAGTACAAGGATAAACCCCACTCTCATCATCCCCTAATTGTTCCTTTATTTTTTCATGGTCCATATAATACTCATATGCTAGTTTCATTTCGTTGAACTTTATTTGCTCAATATTGTTTGTGCAAATTTCTCCATAATTAATAGTAGTGAACACCCCCTTCAGTGCATCGTAAATTTCATTCATAACTCTGGGGAAGGAAGTTTTTGTGCTTTCAGTGTTCCATACTTTATCACCCAACCAATAATAGAATAAATAATATAGTTCACCACCCACTTTCTTCCCTCCTTCACTTTGGTCCTCTGCTCCATTAATTACCTTACACCAAGCTTTTGCAATGTTATCAATATGCTCCTGCAGATCTTCATAACTGCTTAATGCAGACGTTAATGCATTTTTCAATGCAGCCTTTTTCTCTTCCCACTTACACTCAGGTCCATCTTCCACAAGGGATTCGTTCCCTGTGTCGAATTTATTGTACTTCTGTTTCGATGGTAATTGTTCCAAAGCGTCCACCTATAAATGTAATTAATAAAAAGTGAAATGCACAAATGTATGTTCCCATATATACTTTTCTTGCATTTTTTTCCATTAAATGGGGCACAAAAAAAAAAAAAAAATGGTAGATGCATATATGGATATACACACTCGTTAAAGCAGAAAAACAAACCCCTAATGGCCCCTTTTGTTCTGACATTGTTCACATGTGTACATATTCCTTTGCATATGTAATGACTTTGTGTTAGGAATGTGTTCTGTTTCTTCCTTCCTTATATATATATGTTCATATATATAAAACATGGAGTATTCAGGAGTTCTTCGTACATTTTGCAAAGTAATTATTATTAATGAAAGAATGAATATGAACAATTTTTTTTCTCTATTTATTTATTTTTTTTTTTCCTTCTTTCCTGAACAGGGAATGTTCCCCTCACTTTAAACACCATTATATACAAAATTCGCAAACAGTGAAAAATTCCTTTTGAGTGTATATGTATATATATATACGTATATATGTATTTATAAACATATGTATATATATATAAGTCCAGAACTTAGAATGTAGGTAGTTTACACTTATTACACCCGTTAGAAGAAGAAGAAGAAGGGAGAGAGTGTGGGGGCAACATATATAATTTGAAAGGAGTCTGTAGGGGTTATTTTTTTTCTCATAAAAGGGAATAGGATTATTAAGGATGTTATCATCATAAATTGTATAGAATAGAACTAAAAATCATGTCGTTTTTACTTCAAATTATTATCATAACTTTTGCATTAATTAGTATTGTGTACATTTTAATTACTTTCTTCCTTTAAAAATATATATTTGTACACACACACTCAAAAAAGAAGTAAACAAAAAAAAAGGAAGCAAAAACAAAAAATTGGCACCATTCCCTGCAAAGCTGTTCATGCTTACCAGTACCTTATTCTTGTGGGCGCCATATCCCAACTACGTAAGATAAGAATAACTGTTACACTCACCTATAGGAAAGAATTCACACACATTTTTATTATGATTAATGAACAATTTTTTTTTTCTTTTTTTTTTGCTGAGTGAAGGGGAAGTAAGAAGGAGGAAGAAGGAAGGGGGGGGAAGGGGAAGGGAAAACCTTCCTTTCCCCCGCCCCCCTCTTCTTTCCACGTTGTATTTATATACTCCACAAATTATGAAAACACTTCCTTCGCCCTACAATCTTTTTCTTTTTTTTAGGTGACTGCAATAAGTACATCATCCAAGGGTGTCGAAACTAAGAAGAGAGGTACCACATTTGGCACCTCCACCAAAGGTGGTTGTGTAAAAACACAATTAAAACAAGAAAGTCGTGTTAAAACACTAAAATCCAAGTGGAGTGATGATGATGGTACATCTAACAACAACAATGATGACGAAGTCGTCCCTTTACAGAAGGAAAGAATAGGCAGCCCCTTTGATCAGAACGATAAAAAATTATATCACCAATTCCATGCAGCAAGAAGTGGTAAGAATGATAAAAAGGGACGTCCCAAAATGCATAATGATGGTGCTTCCTATCACCCCTTTTGGTAGAACCGTCACCACTGCGGTGCAATAGACCGCTCTTTGGACAGCAATTCCTCCCTGGACAGCACTTGCTCCATGGAAAGTGTTACTTCCCTATAAACAAACAACAGCAGCAGCAGCAGTTGCTGCTCTTTGGACAGCAATTCCTGCATGGAAAGCGGTTCCATGGACAGCCTCTTTGAGGAGGAAAGCGATGACTATCATTATGATGATTATTCAACAACACCACATACAAAAAATGGAAAGGCGAATAACGGAAGAAGAGAAGTGTTATTCCAATCTAGGGAATTCCAACCCATGAATATTCGACCTAGGGGATGTCGACCTAGAGGGTTTTTTAATAAATTGTTATATATTATAAAAAGAAGATTATGGAAAAGAAAAGGGGAACCATTCCTGTCACCGTTGTTGTCATCACCTCTCGTATTGACTCTTTCCATTTTATATGTATTAGCTCTGTTTTGTATAGGTGTGATTGTGGGCCTTTCTATAGGTGGTCCACCACCACCATACTCTTGGCCTCTTTGTGGTTTTTCCATTGTTGCTTTTATGGTATATATTCTTTTGAGTGTACGTTTAGGTACAAATTGGAACGCTTAAGGAACCGTTACAAAACTGCTACAAATAGCTACAAAAAATTTTAGTAATCATCACGGATCGATACGGAAGCGTGTCAAACCACACTGAACAGTATTGAACCGTGCTTTAGAGGTCCTAGTAAGATTGTTAGGGGTGGTTGGTGGAAGGAAGCGCGTTATGTCGGTTCTTAGGTGGATGGAAGGGGTGTTAGGGTTGTTAGGGTGGTGTTTGGTGGAAGGAAGGGGTGTGGAAGGGAAAAGGAGTAATGGAAAATGAGTGTAAGTTTTAGTATTTGGGGTGTTAATGTAGGAGGGGAAGGGGTTAAAAGAAGAAGGGTTTTAAGGATGAAGGTGTTAGAAGAACTGTGGGTGAATGTGGGGATGTTGTGTAAAGGATGTGATGTGAAGGGAGTGTGAGGAAGTTGGTGAGTGTGGAAGGAATGAGAGTGTAAAAAAGAGGAGTGAAGGAAGGGGTGTTAGTGTGGAGGGATGTGTGTTAAGGTGTGAAGGAAAGGAAGGTTCAAGGAAGAAAAGAAAATGTGTAAAGAAGGGAGGTGTAAAGTAGGAAGACTTAAGGTTTAAAGAAAGAAGTTTTTGGTGTAAAGAAGGAAGGTGTAAGGAAGGAAGGTTTAAGGAAAGAAGAAATGAGAATGAAGGAAGGGGTGTGGGAGTGAAGGAAGAAATGAGTAACTAAGTTTGTGAAGGAATGAGAGTGAAGGAGTGGATGTTAGAAGGAGGGGGTGTTAGAAGGAGGGGGTGTTAGAAGGAGGGGGTGTTAGAAGGAGGGGGTGTTAGAAGGAGGGGGTGTTAGAAGGAGGGGTGGTAAAAAGAAGGGGGTAGAAGGAGTGAGTAAGTGAGGGAATGATTGTGGAGGGAAGTGTGTTAGGGTGTAAGGGAGGGGGTGTTACATTTTTTTTTTCTTTCTTAAAGGAATATTGGCAGTTTTAAATATTAATTTTTGAAATAATGTAATATGTATTTTTAAAATCTATTTTCTTTAATTGAGATATATTCCATTTTATATATTTTATATTGTATGTTGTAATAAAATTTTCAGTTTAAATTAGATTTACACACCTTTAAAATGGAAAAAAAAAAAGTAGTAAATCGTAAGCACGCCGCACGCAAACTATTTTATTAATGTTACCTAACAATATAAAAAGAAAAAATAATCATAGAATCTATTAATATAAATAAAGGAAAAAAAAAAGAATATAAGCGCCATTATAAAAAAATTTTTATTTAAAAAAAATCAGCAAAATGGCACCTTTTCCTACAAAATACCTCCTATTCATATTGATACTTTGCTGTTGGACGAAATATCCACGTCATGTAAGAGATAGGAGCAACTGTTACACCTTCTAAAAATTTGCACACACATTTATTATGATTAAAAATTTTTACCCTCTTCACTAAAAATTGATAAAAAAAAGAGAAAAAAAAATTTTCCACCACCATAACAACCTTCCTTCCACCTACCACCATCCCTAACAATCTTTTTTTTTTAGGTTATTGTGCACGCAACCCCATCATGGGGCAAAACCACGTCATCATGGAACACATCCACATGGAGCGCAAAATGGGGAAGTACCACACCATCATCATGGAGTAAAGGGATACGAAGTGGGGGTCTCTATGATTTATATGATTTGCCAGATCCAAGGATCATAACCACGGTAGGGTCATCATTATCTACAAGTGGAAGTAGGGTAAAAACAAAACAGCGGGAGAATAAAGACCCTTGTGGTCGTAGTACAAATTCCTCCAGGAACAGCACAAATGAACGATCACCAAAAGAAAAGAACCCATTCGGCGGCCACCGATACAAAAAATCCAATTCTAAAGAATCCATTCTTAAAGAATATTCACCACCTAACGATCATCTTCCACCCGAAGATTCACCACCCGAAGAAAATTCACCACCCGAAGAAAATTCACCACCCGAAGAATATTCACCACCCGAAGAATATTCACCACCCGAAGAGTATTCACCACCCGAAGAAAATTCACCACCCGAAGAAAATTCACCACCCGAAGAAAATTCACCACCCGAAGAAAATTCACCACCCGAAGAATCACTCCCTGAAGAATCACTTTCTGAAGAACCACAACCTGAAGAATTACAACCTAAAGTAGAATTAAAAAGAACAAACCACACAAAGCACCACACTGAACGCACAAAAAGGAATACAACACAAAATAAAGCCCAAATTGGAACAATACAATATAGAATCAGAAGTTTCTTTGATAAGTATAAATGTTGTAAGATTGTATATATATGCATATTCCCCCTAGCATTGCTTCTTTTACTTATTTACCCTATTGCCTCAAGGGGAATAAATAGTAAAATGCCAACCTCCTGGGTGGAGGGGGTGATCGGAACTGCAGATGCTAGTGTTCTTGTGGTCTATGCAATCGTCGCATCCGTACTGTTCATTTTATTATTAGGACTATATTATTCAAAAAAAAAACTTAAATGTACCATACGAGACCTAAAACAGCAGAAAGCTATGAAAGAGGCATGAATGTAGGGAAGTTCAAAGGAGGAGGGAAGAGTACATAATTTGTCCACTCTCAGAATGCAGTTTATATATCATAATAATGATGTATATATTCATTAGATCAATTTCTTATGGTGTTCTATAATATGTTCATGATGGAATTTGTTTGTATTATTATACGTTTTCCTGCAGTATTATTTTAAATTGTGATAATGGTTTGTTCTTTTTTTTGAATATATACAAAAATGCTTTGTGCACATCTATATATTGTGTAGATATGTTGTGCTGTTTATTTATATATAATTAAAATTGTTCATTCATATGATAGTAGGTATGAGCGCATTCTAGGAAGAAAGGGCAGGTACGTTGTTCCTTTTTGTGTGTATTTTCCATATATGTACATTTATAACTTGTGAGTTTTTTACATTCTGTATGTATTATGTATATATTGTATAGTAATCATCATATATAAAGAATATAGCTATAGTACTTATTGTGCAATATGTAAATTTTTTTCTTCTTTATGCATTGCATATTTTTTGTAGTCATTTACTTATCAGTATATATATACACATGCAATAAAATTATCTCCCTCCCTTTGCATATTTGCATAATTATTGATGTTGATAACGTACGCACACATTGCATACGTTATTCATAATTAATGTTGATAACGTACGTACACACAATGTACACATACTTTATAATTGATGTTGATAACTAACACACACAATGTGCACACACTGTATATATAAATTGCATAAATTGTAAATTACTATAGTTTAATAAAAAAGGAAACATTATGTAGGATGATAACTTATATTGGTTCTTTGTCCTCGCTGACGTTGTCTCTGTTGTTGTTGTCCCCCTCTATTATTTGTTCTTCCTTGAGGTGGTGATTGTTGTTCATTATATATAGTAGATGCATCTGTTGTGGATAAGTCTGTAGAAGTGTCCGCTGTTGTTGACGAGTCGAATGTTGTGGAACCTACTGTTGTTGTGTCGTCATTCGTAAACGCATCAAAATGATGATCAACTGATCTCCTTTCCCTTCTTCTGCTGCTGCTTATGCTGTTCCTTCCACCTACGTTTCTAAATGTGTTATGGATTCAATCAGGTAGAAGATTATACTAAAAAAAAAAAAAAAAAAAGGAAAGGAAGTGAAAGAATGTGAGGGGTAGAAATATGTATTATATATATATACGTACATATGTATATATGTATATACATATATGTATATGTATGTCCATATACATAGTGGTAATTATAATTGTAATTGTTGTAGTTATTACTTACTTTATATAAAAAGAATGTGGTTACTGGTAGACCAACTATTCCAATTATGGACATGACAATAGGAGTGATTTTGTTGGTAGCACTGTTACTCCCTTCAGAGGGGGAGCTACCTGATGTTGCTGTGCGTTCTTCATGCTCCGGTGTAGTTACTACTAAACATTTTAAGTTTTCCACTTCACTTAATTTCCCCACTCCTTGGTCAAAAATTTCACCAAATTCTTTGCAAATGTGATTCCATTGCTGCCCATTACGTTGTGCATAAATGGTCATGTAAGCAGCATTAATTTTCTCCAAGTAAGTGAAGTATTTCTGAGTACAGGGAGTTGTACCACCACCACCCTTTATTTGTTGTTGTATAGTGTTTTTATCCTTGAGGTATTCATATAGCAATTTTCTTTGCGGGAAAAATTTACTGTGCTTTCCATTATTGCATGTAAAGTAGCAACCATGATCACTTGTACTACATTCTACTGCTGTTTTAATTTTTTCCATAGCAGCATTGAATGATTTTCCTTTACCCTTAAGTTCCTTCAATAACATATTTCCGACCGAAAAATAAAAGAAGTTGCAATACTCTTTATTGGAGTTAGGAGGGTTGTCCTTCATTTCGTATAGGTAACATACTGCTTTTACAACTTGTTCGGCATATTTCTTAGTATCCTCATCATCCTCTAATTTAACTTTCATCTGTTTGAACCATGTGGTAGAATTTTCACAACTGGTCGAGCCATCATTGAATTTACTGTAGAAATCTGTATAGGAAGGTAATTCCTTTAATTTGTTCACCTACCAAAAGGAAAAAAGGTAATTAACAAAGTGTGCCCCAAAATACATATAAGTGTATATATATATCTACATATATATATATGTATATGTATATATATGCATTTCACTATGTATGCAGGTACTTCTAATTTTTATTACGAAATATGCATAAGTAGTGCTACATATTCATAATAACAAAATTTTCATCATATGAATAATTATTCATATGATGTGCATAATTCCATCATATTATGTGTTCACATAATTATTCATATTATGATGTTGTGCATATATATATTAGCACTTTTAAATATGAATGTACCCCTAAAACTCCAGGTTCACCCGGCAGGCCATCTTCCTCTTCCTCGGGAAGGTCGATGTCGACGAGGTCGTCGTCAGATTGTTCTTCTGGGTCTTCCTCTTCTTTCTTCTTTTCTTCCTTAGACATTGCTGCACAGGGCAATTTTGGTGGTTCCCCTCCGTTTTTTGCAAAATAGTGGTCATATTTTTTCCTAAATGCCAAACAACTTTGGTCCACATCACAGTGAGCACCCATTTTTTCGTATTCTTTTTTAGCATTCGTCCAATGTGCATTGTACTGTGGCCAACAGGATTGTGTATTGCCCCCTGACGGCTTCTGTTGTTGTAAGGTTTTGAGGTTATAATCGAAGTCGAACAATTCTCTACTCTCTTCGAAAAGGGGTTTGCCCATACCATTGTATATATTATTGCACCTCCACTCAGATCCAATTTCCTGCAGTAATTTATAAATATCCTTGGTGGCCTGCAGATATCGACCCTCCTCCAATTCGTTCTTTATTTTATCAACTATCCAATTAAACAGAAAACCACAACGATCATCATTGGACAAATTGCTATCCTGCATTTGACGTGCATAACAACAAGCTTTACGAACTTCCTCTTTATGTTGTGTGAAATATTTACGGACGGACCACGCACCATTTTTCAACTCATTAGAGCCACAATCAGTAGTTCTTCCATTTTGTCCTAGCGCTTTATATATCTTTGTAGAAGGTAGTTCATTTTCTTCCTGCCCCTATAGAGATAATTGGGCAAATATATATGTATTTTTCACACTTCCTATTACATTATATATACATTGCTGTGTTCGTGGTCAATTATATATTATAAGCGGAGTCGATAATTTATTTCTTCTTTTGTGTTTTCTTTTTCCACTTACGTCTGGCACCATTTTTTCTCCTCTAATGGTACTATTCTTCTTCCTACTTATATATTAGTATATATAATTATGGTGAAAAATTGTGTTCATTCATTATATTGTATTCATTTTTAAAGCAATTATTATTTTGCTTTTTTTAAAAAGCAATGCAATTATTATTATAGAATACACATTATATATGTATTCAATTTTAAAGCAATAATTCTTTTTAGAGCAATTATTTTGCTTTTTTTTAAAGAGCAGGAATGCAATTATTATTATAGAATACACATTTATTATAGAATGCACATTATGCATTATTCATTATATCAAATTGTTACGTGCACATATATAAGGAAAAAATAATGACAATCAGGAAAAAACAAAATGAGGGGGAAAGAGTGGAAGATTGGAAGTTCTTCCTCCATATACATGCTTCCCTATTCATTTATTACACCTATGGGGGACTATATTTGGGGGGTACTTGCAACACATATATATATATATATGTAGTAATATATAGAACTTTTTTTTTTCCCCCCCCTTACAAGTTCTTATTTTTATAAATTTTTTCCTTCCTACTTTTTCTTTAAAAATATATATATTTTTTTTATGAAGAGGAAACACTCTTTTTTTTTTTTCTCCTTTTCCTATATTTCGCTTTGACTGTTGTCGTCTTATGCAGAGTTATTCAAAAGCATACAAATGAAAAGGAGAAAAAAAAGAAAAGATAGTTCATCCTCTTTTTATATTGTTTTAATATTGCGCTTATTTATTGTCCCTTCCCAGGGAGGGGAGCATTCCAATGTGTTCCATGTGATGTGTTACATGTTCTGATAAGCTATATTTCTTGACTTTTGTTGGCTTTGTCTCTGTTGTTGTTGGCTTTTCTTTCTTTGATGGTGGCCTGGTTTATTGTTATTTGTCATATTCGTTCCTGCCCTTCCTGCTCTTGTTCCTCTTTTGGGTGATATATCATATATGGTAGATTGATCCGTCGAATGGTCTGTTGACAGATTTGATGATGAACCCACTGTTGTTGTTGCATATGAAATAAAATCATCGTTTTCGTCTTCTGATGTGTTTAATTCATGTCCGATGGTAGATCTTCCTTCTCTTTTTCTGCTGTTGTTTCCACCGGAAAGGGTTCCACGTATTCCAGAGAATATAGAAGTATACTGAAGGAAGAGAAGAAATAGTTAGTACAAATATGAAATATAAATATATATATACAGTTATATGTATATATATGATATATGTGTATATGTATATATATATATATATATATAAGGAGGCAGTTCACTTCTATTTTTCACATGTATTGTTCATAAAAAAGGGGGTAATGTTTCCCTTCCATCCTTCATTCCTTTCCCCTTCTTTCTAACATTATTCGTATACTTTTTACAGTTATAATTGTACCTTATATAGAAGGAAAATTATCGATGGTAATCCTACTATTCCTAAGATGGAGGACGCTGCTGGGATGGCAAAAGTTCCACCATTGGAAGTGGTACCAGGACCAGATCCAGGTTCAGGTCTGGGTCCAAGGCTATCCTGCGATGATGCACTCCCTGGTTTCGATAATGCTGTACACTTTGCTTTTAACTTTTTTGGATCGCATTTATCCTCGAATACATCCTTTATTCCCTTACAATATTCATCATTCCCCAATCTTCCTTGACACTCCTTTTTCACTTCTTCATATATTGCAACAATCCCTTCCAAATATTTTCCATATTTTTCTGTGCACTGGGATTGATTTCTCAGTGCGAGCATTCCTATGATTTCGCACTCAATGTAGTAGTCGAATATGGTTTTCCTCTTTTTTAGGGTATTTGTATCAGTAGTGTCTTTGTCCAAAATTTCACAGTTACTTCCTTTATAGAGCTCCTTCAATTTTGGTAGGACTATTTTTGTTATGTCCTTTAATTTACCACTGTGCTGCCCCGAAATTATTATATTGGTCATCCAATAATAAAAGAAATTACAGCCGATATGATATAATCGACTTTCCGTCCTCTTCTTCATGTCGGCTATACAACATAAGGCCTTTGCAATTTTTCCCTTATAGTGCTCAATTTCATCACATCCTACTAAGGCACCCATGAATTTTTGTTCGGATTCATCACCACAATCTACACAACCATCTTTGAATTTACTATAGAAATTCGTATATGACGATAATTTTTCCAATTCCTCCTGCTACAAATGTCATTGACGAGAAGTGTACACATATATATACATATGACACATAGATTCATGTATATATACGCATGTATGTACTTTCTAAAAGGATGAAATTACCGTTAATGTAGCATCTGCACCCACGTTCACCATTCTGTGTGCGTAATCTTCTATTACATTATTTCTTCCTTTCACAAAATATTTCATACGGATGTATGAAAAAAAAAAAAAAAAAAAAAAAAAAAAGGAATGTGTATGCCTCCTTTATAATAATAATAATATTTTTTGCAGTAGAACATCTTCCTCCTTCTTTCATTCATGGTTGCTTAATAGGAATAATATTTTTTTTTTCCCTTTCCTTCATTTATTTTTCTTCCCCTCTGATGCGTTCCTTATAAATTGCATGTTCATATATGTATGAAATGTGCACGCACATTATATTATGTATACTATTTGACCTACCATCCACTCCCCTCTCTTCTTTTTTTTATGTACATATTGAAGCATAATTAGTAAAAAGGGGGAGTGTATATTGATGCAAATATGTGAACATAATATATTACAGAGGAAGAATTGCATTAGTTACATATATATGTAAAGAAGAGAAATATATATATATATTCTCATAGGAATATTTTCCAGTATACTCCGATTTTCTTCTATCTGCGGTTCCCGTTCTTATATATGTAAAATACATGTACGTTACTTATAATTTTGATAGAAAGGGGTAGAACATTACATACCCCACTTATAATTTAAAGGGGGAGACATTACTTGCTATATATAACTAATACAAATGGAAGCAAGGACATTTCTCCTTTCCATTCACTCATTGTTACATTATATACGTTGATAACGAATATTCTTCCCCTGCGACCTCCCATTATTTCGTCTTTGACCAGATTGTCCGCCATAAACGGTAGATTCATCTGTTGAGTCACCTATTGTTGTGGAATCTTCGGTGGTATAATTCGTCATGTATTCAGTAGATTCGTCTGTGAATGCACCAATGTTAGGTTCAACTGATCTCCTCCTTCTGCTGCCTCTGCCAGAAGAATAGTTACTTCTCATTCCAGAAAATAAATTGGTATACTAAGAATGGAAGAAAAATTAAAAAATAAAGGTGCAAAAATACATATATAATATATATATATATATATATATATGTGTGCGTGTGTGTATGTGTGAATTTTTCATATAGTTGTAATTGGCATAATTACACTTCTAATGATAAATTATAATTGTAATTATAATTGTTGTGTTACTTACCTTATATAGATAGAATACAACTGCTGGAAGGGCTGTTAATACAACAGCAGGAGGAATGATGGTGGTAAGTGGTGGTAATGAACCACCACCACCACTTCCACCGGTTTGTACATCCACATCAGGGGATGATATATCCGCTTTTGGACCTTTTATATCTACTTCTGGACCTTTTAGGTCACCTTCCACTTTTGGTAATGATACATCTACGTCCCCCTTTGTCTTGTAACCACCTACTGGACGTGGTAAATGAATAAAACAAAATATGTGTACAAAGCATAAGGAAGAAAATATTATTAACGTAGGATGGTGTTGTCCGTGTAGGGAGGGTGCGGATTCGCCTTTCTGTAATAATATACTTTTGGGTTATATATATTTGTTATCTTCCCTTCTTTTCTTTCCTCTTTTATTTGTCTTACCTGCTTCGAGATCGTGAGATACTTCTGCGCGTGTGCTGACGTCAGGGCATTCTAATTTTGGTAGTTCCTTCTTAGTCCCACAGCTTGGGTGCTCCTTCCTAAATTCTCTACAATAATCATTCTTATCTTTCGTACAATCACTACATGACAATGAATAGCCTCCCTGCGCATTCCCCTTCAGCTGTGCGGCATACATTGGATTAGTGGAATAATCATTACAATTGACTCTCTTCTGTAGAGCACCAATGTTATATTTGTAATCAAATAATTTTTTAATCTCTTCGCATTTATATTGCATAATATCAGGGTATATATTAGTGCACTTATTCCTGTTTTTGCTTATATCCCCCCCCCATGGGAATTTATCCAATTCTCTGTAAATTGCGTCCATGGTATGCCCAAAAGTTCCATATGTCTTCAATTTGTTCTTTATTTGAGTACATATCCAGAAGAACAAAAAATAACAAGGTTTCCAATAATCCAGGGTGCCCACATCCTTTGTGCAAGCATAATAGTAGTTCCGAACAATTCCAGGGGCCAAATTCTCATCATTAGTTACATCTTTCACCCGTCTACTTAGTGCCCCTTGTACTCCCTTCAGTACTTCCGGGTTACAGTGTGCCCCTGCACGAACATCCCGGCAACTTTTTTTTCTCGTCCCAAATGTAGCATATTCTTCTTCTGAGGGTAAGGTAATTGTACCTGCCTGCTAAAAATATATAGAATTGCCAGAACTTATGTACACATTCTTTTAAATTTATTACACTATGCACAAATTACTATATACATATCATATATATAAGTGTCCATGTTGTAAAGGAAGGGAGAAAAAGTGAACAGATCCCTTCAGTGTTGGTGCCTTCCCTACCATTCTTTTTACACATCTTTCTGTATGTAATAAGAACCTATTTTTAAAGTTCCTTATTTATTCATAAGGAAGTAAACATATGAAAATTCTTTATTTATATTATAAAGCGATCACCATTGGAAAAGTTATGTATATTTATATCAAATTTTTTTCATTACATCGTTAAATAATGCACATTCCTTAACTCCCCAAATTATGATGATACACTATACGTATGTATTGGCATAGGCATATGCATATATATAGTTAAGTTAAAAAAGCATGTACAAAATATTATGAAATTACCAAAGTGAACAGCAAAAAAAAAGAAAGAAAAAAAAAAAAAAAAAAAAGGGTTAATCAAAAATTTCTTTATGTAGCACATTATTCCACACACACACACACTACACTATACTACTACTATGCTGCAATACATTACATTTGAAACTGTGTATGATCATTATTATTATTCGTATAAGATTTTACTACTACCACATTATGTGCATCTTATTCCTCCCTTCCCTTCCATGTATTATTTTTTCCTCCATTGGCACAATATTGGGCTTAAGGAAAAATTTTCAATTAGATATTATTGATATCCCCCCTCCTTTATGTTTTCCTTCCCTTAAAACTTCAGCATATCATAAATAGTTCCCCTATATTAGATGTGCACCTTCACCTTAGGTGAGCTATCCTTCCCTAATACGCTTTACAAATTACATAAAAATTTCTCTCTCATTTTTCTTTCTCCTCTGCCTTCACTCCTTCTTACATCCTTCTTTTTTACTTCCTTCAATCTTTACATACTCCTTTTTTACTTCCTTCAATCTTTACTTCCTCCTCTTTTCCTTCACTCTCATTCCTTCACTTTTTTTCCTTCACTCTCATTCCTTACTTTCCTTTCTTTTCTTTTGCTCTTTTCATTCTTCATTCTACTTTCTACATTTGTTCCTCAGCGTTCAGGATTCAGGTTTCAGGTTTTAGGGTTCAGGGTTCAGGGTTTAGGGTTTAGGTTTTAGGGTTCAGGGTTCAGGGTTTAGGGTTTAGGTTTTAGGGTTTAGGGTTTAGGGTTCAGGGCTTAGGTTTTAGGGTTGATGATTTTGCGCTTTATTGTTTTAGGATTTAGGATTCAGGGTTTGGGGTTCACGGTTTACGCTTTAGGGTTAAGGTTTTAGTGTTTAGCTTTTAGGATTGAGGGTGTAGATTTTAGGGTTTATGTTTCAGGGCCTAGGGTTTAGGGTTGATGATTTAGAGCTTCAGGGCTTTAGGATTTAGGGATCAGGATTCAGGATTTAAGGTTCAGTGTTTATGGTTCAGGTTATAGTGAGGAAGAACTTTTCCACAAGAACATCATTCCTAGGACTCTAGTACTGAAGACTAAGCCCTATGGTTCAAGTCCAAACCTTCACAGATGCACCATATATGCTAAGAGCTATACCCTGAACAGTAATACTAAATCTGTATAACGTGAAAGCTAAAAACAAAAACCTGAACACTGGACCCTCAAGCGGAAGCCCTGAAGCGGAAGCCCTGAAGCGAAAGCCCTGAAACAGAAACCCTGAATCTAAACCCTGAACCATAAACCCTGATTGCTAAACCACTGAACTCTAAACCCTAAATCCTGAACCCTAAACTCTAAACGCTAATCACTGAGCACTGCACCCTAAAGCCAAAAGACTAAATCCTGAACCCTAAAGCCTAAAGCCTAAACACTGAACGCTAAACCATAAAATCTAAACGCTAAACCTTAAAACCAGAACCCTAAACCCTCAAACATATATCCTAAAATCTAAATACTAAACCCTCAACCTAAATACTGAAAACAAAAAGCGGAAATATAAACACATAACTCTAAAGCCTAAACCTTTAACCCCAAACACTGAACCCTAAATCCTAAAACCATGAAGCGCTAAATCATCAACCCTAAAACCTAAGCCCTGAACGCTAAACCCTAAACCCTAAACCCTGAACCCTAAACCCTGAACCCTAATCCCTAATCCCTAATCCCTAAACCCTAAACCCTGAAACCTAAAGGCTGAGGGCTAAGCCCATATACCATTTGAATTGTGGAATAATATTCCTGTAAACACCTTTTAATCATCCTAACTTTCAAATAATGGAACAATAGAATGAGCTTTGAACTGGTAAAATAGTGTTTGGACTCAATTATGAATCCATGATGTGACAGAATTGTTTGCATGTATTCCTTTAATCTCTTAAATCCTTTATAACCTCCCTGAAACTTCCGTGCACGATGTGCATACTAAATGGAACATGCAATACTTCTCCGAAATTTTCTAAAATTTAAATTAAAAGAAAAGAAATGTATAAAATGCGCACATTAATATGTAAAATGCAATCTGTATCGAAAGTGTAAGGGAGGAAGGTCAATGAATTCAATGCATATTAATATGTTAAATGCATTATTAATTAAGGAAGTAGGTAAATGCTCATATTGTAAATAATGTGTATACATTTTATATAATTGTATGAAATTATACTTATCAGAGCAGAAGAATAATGTGTAAAGAAGGAGATAAATTGGTATGTGGTGTAGAATGTACACTAAAAGAGGGAGTATGAGCTCAAGTAGGGCGGTACAAATTTCTAATTTGAAGGTGTTATTTTCAATCTATGTGTTGAGGTAGAAGGAAAGAATAATATAAATTATTCTTACTAATACAGCAAAAATAATAAATTGTGCAGTGTAAATTATTATGATAGAAATGCCGATACATTCCCTTTCATAAATAATTCAATGCAATTCTTTGCACATAATATCTACTTTCTTTCACCACATTGTATAGATGTATGCTCTATAGGGGACATGATTAAATGTGTATAGTTAAAAAGGAAGCATGTACTGTGTGAATATATGTGAGCTATGTTATATATGGTAAAATATTATTTTATTAATTACCTTTAGCACGAAAATAAAACACTAATTAATAATGTATCATGATATTTTTGATAAAAGGGGAAATGATGTTCTTATATACATATGATGGTTTGATGCATGCATATATGTATACAATACAATATGATTACAAGGATGATTGTGCCATGCACATTATTAGAGAAAATAGGAATTCCATTTGTATATTGAATCATAGGGAACGTGTAATTCCTATATATATCATATATATACATTACTTATATGTGTATACATACATATATATATATACATATATCTGTATATATATTGTTATATATACATTACATATTATGAATATACATACAATAGATATATATGTATATATATATATGTGTGTATTCCATATAATTGAGTACATAAACAGTTCAACACTAAACAATTTATATACATATAAAAGTGTATATGTGAACACAATGCCAGATCCGGCGAAAGCGAGAGTAACATTAATGGTTACTTCACACTGAAAGAATCGATATATATGTATTATTCATATTATATTACATGTTTGGTTTAATAAAAATATAGGAACACATAGAAATATATATTCTACCAACTATACCAACAGGAGGAGGATTTAGCAAAATTACCTTCTTACAAGGACTTCTACAAGATGTTTAAGGAAGGCTGCAGTGACTGTGAGAGTGGTTTTACGCAAAAATTGGGGGATTCCTTAGGCAGGCAGTCCAATATTAGCGATTGTAAGGAAAAAATTGTGAAGGCGTATTGTTGTTTATCGGAGATGAAAAAAAAGGATGGTGCACTATATAAGGAGAGTTGTAATTTTTTCTATTATTGGGTTGTAGATTTAATATCTGGAGTATCAAGTGAGGATTCATTCCTGGAAATAACAGCAGCAGTCATGAATAAATTAAAGGAACTTTTTAAGGACGGTGCGTGTACTATTTTGGACGAACATACTATTGATGTCACCACCTTAAGGGAAATGAAAGCAGTCTTCGACTACTGGCATGACCATAAGGAAATACGAATACTCTTAGAAAATAGTGGGACCCAGTGCAAGAGTAAATATGATAAGTATTTACAGGAAATTATTTCAAACTATAGTGAAATGAAAACATACTGCACCAGTGGAGGAACTGGGAATGATAATTTCTGTTCAGAATTTAATAATAAGTTCAATACTACTGCTCGTAGTGGTAGTGGAACTAACATTCCGAAACCATCAGAATTAACGTGCACATCGGATCCTACAGCGGAAACATTAAAGCAAAAAGTTAAACCATCACTACAGGTTCGTTACTTCTTATTCAGAGTGGATAGTTAAATATTGTGTATATAAAACTTCAAGTACAATGTAACAAGCAGGTGAGGAATACATATATGTATATATTCCTCCTTACTTACATTCTATAGGAAATATGTCCATATAAACTACCTTCCAAAAGAATATACTGTGAGTTCGATCAAGTAGAAGATGCCTGTACTGATGATTCTACAAAAGTGAAGGGGAAGTTGGAGGAAGATAATGATACTAAGCAGTATTCTGATAACATTGTAAAAGCTTGGTGTCACGCACCTAAAATAGGAATAAACAATTTGTCCAGTAAGGATGATCGTTGTAAATTTTTTTATTATTGGTTAGAAACTCCGTTAAGTACAGCAGATGGACTTGATGGAAAATTTTCTTCCATTATGGAAGCCATATACGAAAAATTGAAGGAACTAAACATTCAAGATACATGTGATAATATATACGACGACATTAGCTGGGAAATTTTCAAACAGATGAAAAAGGCGTATAATTATTCTAAGGACTATGCAACTATAAGAGCATGCACACAAGGTCCCAAGGCTCCTAAGTCTAAGTGTACTGAGGGAGATGTCAATTACCTCGAAAAAGTTGTCGCAGCCTATGGTTATATGAATGCAGTATGTGCAAAGGAGAATAGTAAAGATTGGTGTAAAGACTTCCGAACCATGGCTGCTACACACAGTTATGAAGAACTACTGCAAATAAAGTGCAAATTAAAATACACCTCAGATTGTACAAATATTACCGCTGCTATACTCGGTACACTAACCTCGATAAGCCTACCACTGAGTGCCTACTTCCTTTATAAAGTAAGTACTTACATAATTACTAATACACATTATATACATGTAAAAATAGAATAATATATACATACATACACATACAATATACACAATATACACATACACAATATACACATACACAATACACACATATACAATACACATACAACACATATACAATACACATACAACACATATACAATACACATACAACACATATATATACATATACATACATATATATAAGTGCATATATATGTATACGTATATATATACACACAAATATATCCGTTTATAATATTTTTTAGAAGGGGGGGGGAATATATATATATTCATCATTTCTGCGCTTAGTGTGCATATTCAAGGTGCATGTTCACTCCCATACATAGTACAATTAATGAACATTATTCTTATTAACAACTAATATAACAAGTGGGTCATGTTATATATAAGTGGCACACATGTCAACAACACCCTTATTCCCGCCCTTCCTTACTTCCCTTCAGTACACTTCCTTACCTTCTTTGATAAGCAACACCTTCTTTGGAAACAGTTCAGGAAGAAGCAAAACAAGAAAAAAGAGATCCCCTAGACGTCACCACATTGATTCTTTAACAGATTATTCAACAGCGGATACATCCACGATCGACTCATCGGAAACAAGTTCCACACTTGGTTCAATGGAGGAGTCCACGGTACGTTCTGCTCCATATACTTCACGATCTAGCGGAGAAAGAGGAGCAAATAATAATATACAACAGCACGGGCAAAGACAAAGAAATATAAGTTATCATCGAATATAATATCCTCCTTGGAACTACAGTGACCTTATGTTCTGAGGTCATTACCATAGTAATTATACAATGCAGAGAAAAAAGAAAGATTCATGGGGAATGTAAGTATCTAAGCAGCATGCCCTTATGAAAATGGAACAGTCAAACAGCAGATTGGTTCAAGCATTTGTTGGACAACATAGAAGAGGTGAACGGGGCGGATGAGTTAGAACAGTAACAATTGTGTAAGGAATCGTATAAGCCGAACAATCGTTTAGCACCAAAGATGTGGATGCTAATCCCTTGGCATTGTTGTTGTTTGATGAGTGTGAAATGGAAAAGAGAAAATATGCGTTTGTGTGTGTGTGTGTGTGATAAAGGAAATTGTATATTTGGTGATCATTCATTACAAAACACACTTTGACATAAGCGTTAAAAGGGCATATAAATAGAAGTCACATGTAAGAATAATATTTTATTTCCTTCTATTAAAGGGTACACATAATGTGTTATAATATTTTTTCTTTTTTTCTTTCTCTCTTTCTTTCCTTTCTTCCTTTTTTTCCTTTATTCCTTTTTTTGTACTAAGGTGTTTACATGTTCATGTGTAAAATCAATATAAGTTCAAGAAAAAAAAAAAAATTCCCTCAGTTCACGGATTTGTTGGGAAAATTTTTTTACTTGAGATGCAAAGTGTGTTCATTCTCTTCTTTTACAATTTTTTATCTTTGTAATTTTTTGTCCTTAAATACTCTTTCTGAAAAGATCAGCACCTTTTTCCTTTGTTTTCGTATCCCCTTGGGAGTATCTTCCTCCACGCATTTATTTAAGCATATAAATGTAGGAAAAACAAAAAATATTAAAAAAAAAAGAAGTAAATCAAATTAGCGCAGTGGAGGTGAAGAGGAAGGGTAATCAGATCATCGAGTTTTCGCCACCCCTCCCCTGCAGCACCTTCTGCAACTTCAAGTACGCCTCGTCGTTGCAGGGAAGGCGGATAAACATTTGTGTGTCCAATCGAAGTCGTTGCATGAACTCGCCAACATCGGAGCGAACAATAGGTTGTGTCATGTCGGTCGAGTTGGCAGGGCCACCATGAAAAAAGGATCGACATATCTGTGCAAAGCGCTCAAGGAGGGGGGTGCACACTTCTTCGAAGGTAGGGTCAAGCAGCAACAAGTAGAATTCGCGAAAGTCCCTTGTCAACACGTAGTTAAATCGTTCGTCTATCTCTGTGGGTTTCGTATACACGCTGTCAGAGTTGGTGCAGGCGTCCACATCGGTAAAGTGATTCATTAGATTGGTCAGCGTGAGTGCCTTACCTGCTGCATCGATTCGAAAAATGAGTGTGACTTCCCCGGGGGGGTGGACACATTGGGGAGGTTCCACTAGAGATGTTCCTTCCTTGCCGCCACTACTAATAAGCCTACGCAACTCAAACAGACGCAGCAACTGCGAGACGAAGCTCAAGTTCGGGTTGGACAGAGGGCGCCGCTTCTTCACCAGGTCGAACGCATCACCAAAAGATAACTCCAACCGGGTCATGAGAAAAAATATAACTATGATGACAGACCTGGAAACTCCCTTCTTGCAATGCACAAGAATTTTGTTTCCTTCATCACTGCTTAGCATTGCTTCGATGAAGTGAGAAGCATCCAACAGAGTGTAAAATATTTCTTCTCTTAAGTCGTCCTTCACGTAGTAGGTTCTGTACGAAAAGGAGGCTTCAAATTTGTTTGGGCATTCTTCCCCTGCCATGTTAACAATGTGGGTGATTTTTTTTTTTCTCAAATTTTCCGCGTTCAATGCGAATTCGTATCCACTTAACAATAACCGACCGTTCAGGAGCTCCGTGCAGGTGGAGCTGCTTGCGGTGAGGACATCTTCCTTGTCCGACAAGGGGGTGCCACTCGGGGGGTCACCCCTGAGTTCATCAGATACGTTATCCTCGTCGTCTTGTTTTTCTTTTTTTTTTCTTTTTTCTTCTTCCCTCTTCCGTCTAAACGACCTCAAGTTCAACTTCCCCACCTTTATCCGTCCAATGGGCAGCTGGATGGTCCGTTTTGAGGTCCCCAGCGGAGGAGACTTTCCCCCTCCCTCGTCTTCCTCCAAATGGGTGGTGTCATCTTTCGTGGGGGGGATGCTCCTTCTCTCTTTGTCGTCCTTGCTATTATCGCCACGGAGTGCGGCATTCACGCGGTTTATGCCGCTCACCCCCTCGTCCTCTACCATCTAGTTTTCCACCCAGTCGGAGCATCCCTTTTTGCTTAAACAAAGGTGGAAGCAATTAGAGACAAATCCACATGGAGGATGAACGTGCGGGAAAGGTACCTCTCTACCTCTCTGTTAGTCCACCCGAATGGTACTTCCTCCTAGGAGCGAACTCACCTTGATGGATGAGCAAATTTTTGTGCCTTCGTAATTTTCCCCAGGGGAGGACGAACATAACTAAGGCGGGGACTTGCTCGAGGTGACTGATGTAAATAAAGAAGAAGTAGTGACTACTTCCTGCATGCTCGCAACTTGGGAAACAGCTCCGATGAGCAAGCCTTCTTCTCTCCCCAAACAGCAATCTCGTTGGTGTCCTTATGTGGTGGGGCTATCATAACAATATTTGCTTGTCTCCTTGGGTCAAAATTACGGCATTCCTCTTTTGGATTTTTTTTTTTTTTTTTTTTTTTTTGCCAAGGGAAGAATAAATCTTTTCCAGCTGTGTGCACGTCAGTGGGGGAAGGAATGAGAAGAAGTGCCTTCCCCGCGAGGTTCCATCTGCGACGTTCAAATTGCCACGTTAAACCTGCAATATCCGGGGGAGTTATCACACACCGATCTACTTCCCTTCACAGAGGTGACGCCCTGCACAGCGTTCAGCTCCCCCGGTTAGTTGCGTTCGTCCCTAGTGTGCGGCGTGCCATCGCTGGATGATGAGGTCTCACTATTGGGGTAAGTCATCACATCCTCCACTCCGCATTCCACCCCCTGCTTTTTTTTTAAAAAATTTAAATGGAGCAATTTCGCATGAGAGGTCCCCGTCGCGATATCCAAGTAACTTCTTAACAATGACGCGGGTTTGTTAATTACAAAAACAAAACGCCATGAGGGGTAGGTTTGAAAGTTGCTGCACGTATGTACAACATGCACACAGTGACAAGTGGAGGAAGACAAACAACACAAATGTAGCACAGGTGTGCCTTCACCAATTTGTCTGCACGGGTCAAACAATATTTTGCCAAAAATGAGATGCGCACAAGTGAGGGAAGAAAAAAAACCTACTCGTGCGAGTGAAGCGTGACGTTGGAAAGACATACCGACAGCGGATCCCCACGAGGGGAGAATGACAAAAGGAAAAAAAAACAAGTAATGCAATTATAAACGCACATGCGTTGTGTCCCATTTGAGGGACCCCCCAATAGCAGTCGCAAAAACGGATATTACACATATTTAAAGTAAAAAACGGTCGCTTTTGCCTGACCAAGCAATCTTTTTTTCCTATCCAGAGGAGTTAAAAAAATGGTGAAATCCTTCCACTCATCTTCCCCCATTTTTATGTGGGCAGTGTAGGTGACATTCATTCCTTGGCTTCTCACGTTGGCCTCTCTGATGACTTTATTTTTTAAAACTAGCTTTACGTTACAGGAGTGGAAATCTCGCACAGCGGCCACCTTAAGGGGGAGGGAAAAAGGAAGGGAAGACGTAAAACATTATAGGTATATGGCGACGTAGGCGACCACGAAAAGGGGTCCTTTCTTTATTGCATATCGCTTCTTATATGTTACCTTCCGGGAGACCAGCTGGCCCACGCACTTGAGGGACTCCACTTCACAGGGTGCCCTTCCTTTGATCTGCGAGCAGAGGGGGTAGAGAAAAAATTCAAAATGAAGCTTTACTACACAAGGGGAACGTATGGTGGGTCCAAATGGGGAGGTGACCACGCCGCCTATACTCACCGATCTGTACACGTAGGTCGAACTGGCAACATAGGGAACTGCCACCGATGAGAATACACGAGGAGGAGTTGGCAAATCCATCCGGTAGACAACCTCCAAATACACCTTCATGAAAGCCAAAACTTTTTTTTTATTCACCATCCCGTCTTTAAAGAACTGATTATAAAGCTCCTTTATTTTCTGAACATGTTCATAAAAAAAAAACTTGGAAGCTGCAACTTTCCATAGGGTCATTACGTAGTCGAAGACGTCTGGAAAATTCTTCCCTTGTGTGTTTGTCACCTCTTTCGCGAAAATGTTTTTTCTCATTCTTTTTATCTTCCTCTTGTTTAGGTAAAAGTGCACCAGGTCGTGTAGTGTGCAGCTGCCTATGTTGAACACGGCTCGGTGTCCCCCGATGCGTTTGCCTCTCCGTTCGACGCACCCTTCATCGCTCCTCCCTCCACTACTACTTCCGTTGCTGTCTTCACCGCTATCCACGGGGGGTGCTCTGACCACGCAGGACGGACTGAGGAACAAAAAGGGGATCACCTTGTGCCGCAAGAAGGAGCATAGCACGAACGTGGATTTGAGGAAAACCACATAAAGAAATAGGACCCTTTTGGACAGCCCCGCGAACAAATGCCTGATGCCGGCAAGGGTTAGAATCCCCAGTGTAGTTTCCACCAGAGAAGTGATAATCCTTTCTATGTTGCACACAAAATAAGTGAGCGTGAAATTTATTTCATCCCGAATGTCACCGACCAGAGTTAGCAGATCTTCTACAGCTCGGTACATGTTCATTTGTACCTTCACAAAAAAGCCATAAAGAAAAAAATTTTCCTGGAAAATGCGTACCTCCTTCATGCACTGCTCAGAGATCAGTAAATACTTTATCGGACTTAAAAAAGTTTTCCAATCTCCATACAACTTGTTCCTCTTTTGACAAAAAAAGTTACAATAATTCGATAGCGCTCTGAACCACAGCCTTATATCTCCACTGTTTGCCAAGACAAACAACTTTCCAAAGATAGCATAGCCATGTTTGTAGAATCCTGCACACATGCAATATTTACCTGACCTGTACAGGTAAAAAAGGGAACTTTCATTTTTTTTTAAATTGGCTACTTGGACATTTTCTTCCGATGGTACTCTTTCTTGGTATTGTAACTTTTTGTAAATGTTTTGCACTTTCCTTCGCAGGGACTTGTTCGACATGGACGAAATGGAGCTGCAATCGGACTGCTGGTCGCAATCCGCCGAGCTGGGTTGGCCGTCTGATGAGGCGTACGTGGATGGGGGGGTGTCACTACTACGGTTGCCATCGCAGCTATCGCTGTTATTGCTGCTATCGCCGCTACCATCTACACTGTTTCTGTTACTGCCATCTCCGGAGTACCCCCGTGCAGCTGCTTTTTCCTTTCCCCACAGTTGGTTGCCATCACCTACTAAATTTACCTGACCTGTACATATTTTTTTTTTTTTTTTTTTTTTTTTTTTGGCTAGTCCCCCTGATGGCATGCCAAAACGGTGTGGCCTTCTCCTTAAACGGAAAAATATGATTTAGGATGCTGAGAAAAACGTAAACCTTCTTTCGTAGGGCCGTCGATACTTCCTCTCCCTTCCCGTAACTGACGAGGGATAAATGAAAGAGGTGTCTCATGTTGTGATAGCTAGCTGGGTGGTCATCCTCACGCTGGCAAATGTTGAAGGTTTGAAGAAATTTACTTGTCTTAAGAAAATAAACGCGGCCATCACCCTTAGCACGGCTAACGAGTGTGTCGAGGGAAGTCTTTTTTTTCTCCTCCTCTGTTAGTTGGTTGGACGACATGCCATATTCGTCGTTTCCTTTCCCACGGGGGGAATAATCCCCTTCCAACTCCTGACCATCTATCAGCAAATAAAAAAAGGGGTCCTTCAAAATGTGCACAATTTTTTCCGCACGGAGGGCAAAGAGGAGGTGAAAAAATGGAACAAACTCGTTGCTGCAGAAGGACTGGAAAAGGCAGTTCAGGAGGTGCTCATTTGTGTGGTTCCCTAAATTGGCGGTAATACTAAGCAGGCACGTCTGCATGGCACTTTTGAAGGCACCGCTTTGCTGATAGGAAGGGTCGTTGTTACTTCCCGCGGATGGATCGTTCAACCTGTTCTGCAGCAGATCGGTTAAGAAGAGGTCAAAATTTGTCTCGTCGCGCGGTTCCACGTCTGATGATGCAATGGTTTCTCCTATCCCCCTGACTGTGTGTAGCCTATCAGCACGGTCCAGGTGAGTCCCACTATGCGTGTACTTACTTCTCCCCATGTGGGCACCCCTACCAACGTCGTAGACATTCTTGCTCGTGTGATATGTCTCCCCGATTGTTGGACTGTTCTCCACCCCCTCTGCAGAGGTATCCACATTGGCGTCCTCCTTATTGTTCATACAAAAATGGAAGAAAGAATTAAACAGATTGAGAAAGTCCCGCACGTCTTCATCGCACACAATATACTTGCCAAGAATGGTCAGCGTTTTTAAAATGCACAGTTTGGTCGATACACTGTCAATGCTATGTCTGCACAGGAAGAACAACAACCTTATAAACATCACTCTGTGTAGGATCGAATCCTCTGGAATGTCTTCTCCCGATGGTAGTCCTTCACCTTCGTGGTGAACGTGGCCCAAACCATGTGTCCTGTTAAGTCCTGTGCGGTCCAAATGTCGGCTATATATATATTTTTTTTTTTTTTTTTTTTAAAAATGCCTTCTTAAACTGGGAAAAAAATGACTCTTCCGAGGTGAGGTACTTTAATTTATCCCTGCACACAAAGCTGTGGAGTTTTATTTTATTTTTCATTAGCCACTTGTAGCAGTAGAGAAAGATTTTTTCTTTTCTAAGCTTCCCTCGTTTGTCTGTTTTAACTGGTGTGTATAATGAATCCTTCATGGTTTTCTTCTTGGGTAGACTATGTTGGTCGTTACTTATTTCGCTAATGGCATCGCTTAGTGAGCTTTTTCCTGAGTCATCCTCCCCTTCATCTTCAAAGTAGGGGGTGGTGGGCTGCCTACTGTTGAGTAACGTTCCGTCCTCCCTCTTCGGTGGGGCGTTACTTTCTCTTCTGGGATGGTGCCTTTTCGCTGGTTCTTCCTTCACGTGGTCAGCACGCTCGTTCCCTGGGTGGATCTCTTGTTCCGCCTCGGGATCCTCCTTCAACTGTTGTTCCTGCTGTTGCTCTTGCTGATGATGTTGTTCCCCCTTGGGTGTGCCCCTTCCCCTTATCTTCAGCGTTATGTCCAGATTCTTCACGTTAATGTCGCTGGCTTGTTCGCTCTCCTTCGCCAGCTGGACAAACTTTTCAAAAAAGAGGTCCATCCTTTGCTTTCGATTGGGTCCTTCCATATTTGCCACGTTGGGCATGCTCTCCTGTGCGAAGTGTTCTTCCTCGGCGTCGCTGTCGACACTTCTGTCACTATCGCTCAACGTTATGGTGAAACAGAATTGCCCCTTGTTTTCTCTATCCACGTCATTTTCGCAGCTGGATCTTTTTTTTTCCTCGCGTTGGAAGGAAATTTCCTTATGAGAAGGACTGGACAATTCGTTTCCTCCTGTTCCCAGCGGCAGGTGCTCCTCTCCCCCCATTGCATAATCGGGTGTAAACTTGTGCTCCCCTTTGGGGCAGTCGTCCGGGTTAAGCATCTCTACGGGGAGACTATCCCTCATGGTGCACACAAAGTTTTGAATAAACGGGTCATGGTGCGCTCGACTCAAGACGGGTAAGAAGTTCATTTGGGAGTGGTTGGGATGGCTGCCCGGTGTGCTCACTTCACCTGCGTTTTCCTCTTTGCAGTGATTAGGAAGGTGTTGCGAAATGGATCCCCGTTTTTCACCTGACCCGTTCAGGTAATTATCCCCATTGGCTGCCTTAAAAAACTGGTACAGAATTTTCACAAACATGAAGAGGGCAGGACTATCACCACGACAGAGCGGCAGACAGTTTAGCCAGTCTACCAATTCGTACTCTCGGACAGTGGACACGAAGGAGAAGTAAGCAAAGTGGAAGCTGCTGACCCGTTGTTGGAATGTGTTTGTTCTCCCTGATAGGTCTTCCCCAAATGGCAACACATGAATGTTTTTTTTTTTAATAAAAAATAGCAAACTTTTGAGAGCGAAATAGGTTAGATGTCTCCTCTTCATCAATTCCGTTTGTGGTATCATGAGCAAAAATTTAATTGAAATAATGTGCAAATTTTTCAGGAACTCATTTTGATTGCTTAACAATGTTGTGCTGTGAAAGTACGCACGGAGAATAGTCATGGCTGCCTCTTCACTGGTACAGAGATTTTCCTCTTCGCTGAACAGACTGTTGATCGTTTTCCACAACTTTCTAAAAAGAAAATAACTTACGTAGGGCACCATGTGGTTCATTCTGTTCGCTATTTTTGATAGGTACATAATTAGGGTGAATGTGAATGGGTTGTCCAGGATGGGCCCTTTTTTCACTTCTCCAGGAGATTGCTTTTTTTTTTCTGTGTGACTTTGTTTTTTCGCTTGGCTCACATCTTCATCGGTGCATCTCCCCGTATGTGTCTGTGTGTCACCCGCTGGGCGGTCTTCCCGATTTGTAGGCGCAGACGTGGTTTGCTTCCCAACTGTGGGGATCTCCCTTCTTGTAATTGATCGCCCCATGGCACTGTGGTAGAGGCCTCTCACCACGTGGTACAGAACGTCGTGTGAGAGAAAAGGAGTCCACCGTGTGAGGACGAGCAACGCCAAAGCGAATTCATCATAATTTATTTTTTTAAAAATGACCCTCAAAATCATATTCACAAGATGATTACATCCACTAAAGTGTTGGCAAAAGAGGAGGCAAAGTTGGAGTCCATAGGTTCTGTTCAATTTGTCTTCCCCATTCAGTAGGTTAATGACGTTTAGGGTCACGAAGTCGCTTATGAAGATGGCTTCATTTTTTCGAACCACGTAGGAATGATCCCGATGTTTCCCCTTTTGGAAGGAATAAATGGGAAAGAACAGGTTTTCAATTTTCTGTGCATTTTTGGCTAGCTGGCAGTAGACATAGTTTTTTAAACCTGCATGAGGACTCAACTTTATCACGTCCAGAAGGAGGACAATACAGCTGTAAGCAACTGTATAGCTGTTTATATTACTCTGTTCATTTTTTAACAAAATGTGCGTGACGCTCTGCACATCGATCGACGTTAGTATTTTTTTTTCTTCCACTTGGTCAAAGTAGATTACGTGAGACAAGAGGGAGATGTATTTGAAAAAACTTGCTAAGGTAGGGTTGGTGTTTTTTAAAACGTTCTTCACGTCGAAATATGTGTTTACGTAATTCTGTTCCTCGAGGAAGAAGTAATTTGAGTAGCTCAAAAATTCATATTTGTCTTCTTCATCCATTGCGGGGGTGGTCAAGGGAGGAACATCTTGGGGACCCTCTCCCCGTTGGATATTATGCTCCTCATCGGTGATCACACCAGGGATGGGAGTTGTGACTGCCACGTTGGCCATATCTTGGGAAGCCTCTCCATCGACCCTGGAGGCACTTGCCATGGAGTCTTCTACCCCCTCCATATTGCTATTTAGAAACCATTAGGGGGGAAACCTGTAACGTTTAACTTTTTCCCCTGTGCATTTCCCCCTATGGACGAGGACCTTTCCCCCCCTAAAAGTGTAAACCCTCCAGAGGGAAGAAAACCTCCCCCTTGGTAGGAAGGAACTCACACGAATGCGAGTTGCGTGCCGCACAAAGGGAGAAGAGGTCCCTTCCTTTTCTCCACGGGCGACGCTGCCTCTATGATGCCTTGGCCCGGCTCCCACATGAGGGGTTTCTTCCCCGCGATGCGGACGATGCGGACAAAGCAGGAGAGAGGGAACTCCACTTCCACGTATCGAGCATATCGCAAAAAAAAAAAAAAAAAAAAAAAAAAAAATCCCCCTTGGTACTATGCTCTCCCTACGTGGATGCACATGGAAAATGTACCTAGAGCTGGCACATGGGGAGAAAAAAATATTCTATTGGAGAGACCTCACCGCGCCGTTGCGCCCTCTTCATCCTTTGTGTACTGTGCATTGGGGAACCCATGGGTCGTTCGCTCTGCCCGTTTCGGCGAAAAAGCGACGGTCACCGGAGCAGCGTTCACCTGAGTGTAAACTGCCCACCTGGCTGGTGGGCTTGCCCCAAGTTGGGCGCCGTTACCATGACCGAAAAATAAATGAGCGGCCTTTTTGCCCGGCAGCCGGCTCGCCCCCACCCCCCCGCAGCGGAAATGCACAAAAGGGCCTACAGCGAATCGGGGGCCCTGTCGAAGATAGCGCAGAGTGAGAAGCGGAGGGGAAAAAAAAAAGGAAAATAAAAAACCAACATGGGAGAAGAATGAGACAAAACGGAGATTAATCCAGCACACGCAACTGCATCTGGCCGCTCTGCTTCCTCCCTATGCATCGAAATATGGGCCTTGTTGTTCACGCAAGCTGGATAGATCAGAAAAATAAATAGATAAAATGGCTTAGCTGAACCCTTGCCAATATGCATCCCCTTGGGGAAGAGGGCCAGGAGAGGGGGTCCCCCAACTAGCAGCACCACCCAAATGGGGGGAATGAGAAAGGATAGAACTGCACGTGTACCTATTACTGGTTGCACACACGTGAACACCCTTGTAGGAGGCGAACGGGAAAAGGGCCTACATAGCTACGAATCGACTCACCCAGAGGACGCACGCACACACAAGCTCGAAAGCGTCGTTGTAAGGATAAAAAAACTGGAGGAAAACGAAAAACCAACTTTACACGCAGACCCGAAGGACAAAACGATCCTCTACTTCGACAAGGACTTCGAGATAGAGCAGTACCACTTTGACATCGTATTTGACGGAGATGACGACAATGAAAAGGTTTTTCTAGAAATAGGAGGACACACAATTGTGCACAACGTCTGTAGGGGATTTAAAGAAACGGTCATTGCTTATGGGCAGACAGGTAGTGGGAAAACCTACACTCTTTTCGGGTCGAATCAAGAACTGGGAATAATTCACTACTTCCTACGCGACCTGTACAGAGTGAAATGTAATGATCTGCGGAAGAAAACGATCTACTTGAGCTTGTATGAGGTCGTTGGAGACAAGCTGGTCGACCTTATGACAAACGTGAGCGAGAGAAACACTCAGTTTTACACACAAGACTATTACTTGAAAACCATAAGACACTCCTACAAGGTGGTTAACATTTCAAGCTTCGAAATGGCCAAGAAAATTATCGACACGGCTTGTCTCATGCGTAACGTGGAGGCCACCTCACAGAACCGCAGGTCCGTATCACAGGGGCCGTGCAACGGTGTACCCATTTAAAGTAGAAATGGAGCGTATCAGATTAGCGGCTAACTCGATTGACTACCTGCTCTCCCCCCCAGGTCGAGCCGCTCCCATGCGATCATCCACCTTTTCGTGAACACGTCTGACTTGATCCACCATGACGGAATGGAAACTACCAGGGACTACTACGGCGTCCTCACCTTCGTGGACTTAGTCGGCTGCGAACGGGAGGAGTTCAACACACAGGGGAGCCAAAACAGGAACGAAAAAACGTCCTCCAAGTTTCTGAATTCCTCCCTCACGTCGCTCAACAAGATGCTTCGCAAGATGCAGGTAAGGTAGCTCACCCGTTAACTGTCTCATCGCTTCAATGAGACAGTTGACCGGTGTGCATGCACCCA
This sequence comes from Plasmodium coatneyi, assembly GCF_001680005.1. Classification (NCBI taxonomy): domain Eukaryota; phylum Apicomplexa; class Aconoidasida; order Haemosporida; family Plasmodiidae; genus Plasmodium; species Plasmodium coatneyi. The sequence continues at coordinate 685,119 of NC_033556.1, forward strand.
TTCCTGAACCCATTCCCCCCCTCCCAGATGGGAAACCTGGACGAGTCGGACAAACGGCAAAGCGTGCTGTGCAAAGTTCTCTTCAATTACATAAAGAAGACCTGCGGCGTGTGCCTCATCTTTTGCTTCAACCCGAGACAGTGCCAGAAGAGCGTTCGTACAGGGAGAGTTGCGTCAAACGGGACGACGCAATGTCATGACATCGCACCACTGTCACAACGATGCCACGCCAATGTCGAATCACTGCCATGCAAAGTGGATGTCCGTTTTTTCCCGTCCCCCCGCAGCTGACCAGCTCGACGCTCATCATGGCCAGCGAATGCAAAAAAATAAAAAGCAAAAGGAAGCAGCTGCTTTACGTGAAGACCGAAAATAGAGATCACTTTTTTAAAAGAATAACCCACGGGAAGGGTGGAAGGAACAATGGGGGGAGCCCACTGTCAGGTGAATCCCATTCGAGGACAAGCAAGAGGGATTCATCGAAGGAGACGTGGACTGGAAAAGAAGCAGATGTAGGGGAAGAGGCACCTTCTAATGGCAACGCAATCAGTGACGACGCCACGATGGTGCTTGTTCACTCGGGTGACGTAATGGGCCACCAAAACGGAACGCACGTCATAACCCTTAGAAAGGGGAACGAAAAACAAGAAGCACTTAAAAAGATAGTGTGTGAGTTGGTTCACATGAGTAAGGAAGAAGAAAAGGAAAAGGAGAAGACGATTCAGAAGCTACACAGCGATGTGGACAGATTAACGAAGGAGTGTTCCCACTGGAAGAGACAAGCGCACAACTACCACAAGAAGCTAATATTGCTACATAGGAACTACGCAAAGATTAGAGAGCTGCTATTTAACACGTTACACAGTGGGGGGAACGACATTTCTGTAGGAACGTTCCGCTCATCGACGTCGTGTTACTCGTTTGTTCAGCCCGATGAGGACAACTCCCTCATTGGTGGGAATATATACGTAGGAAAGGATGATCAGCGCGTTAAGAAAGAATCTCCCCCCTGGGGGAAGAAACAACTCACTGAAAGGGATGATCCAGTTAGGCAGGGAGATGGTATACCAACGGGGGACGTCACCTCGTACGAAAAGAAACATTATGGTGTTTCATCTGGCAAGGCAAGCAACCGGAGTGATCTCTCCAAAGGGATGGATTCTTTCACTGGATCAAAGCAGGGAAGGAAAGAAGAACAGCACCGTGGTGGCTATTCCCATCAGGTGGAAAATGTAGAATATTTCGATGCAGACACGTTGGAAAAGAGGCACAACAAGGAGGGTAGTACGCAGAGAAAGGGAAGCTACTCAGGGATTGCTTCACAATCATCCACTTTATTACATCCCGACCGTGTCTACGTGGATGGTATTGAAACAAACCTTGTCCAGCAGAACAGTGAGCAGACCCTTATAAAAGGGAGCAGCTCGGCGAAGGTAGTACCAACAGGAGGAACTCCATTGGAGACAAAGAGGGACGTCAGAAATGCCAACCATATCACCATCGACTCGCTCACAACGAAAATAAGGAACCGTATTTTGAAGTCCAGGAGCTTGTCCACGGCGGGGTGAGGGGCTGGGTCTGCACGTCAAGCAGTCTCTTCATATGCGCCGCACGCGTTTGTTTGTGTTTTTTTTCAAAACCGATCCTGATCAAGGGGGGAGTTTACAATTGGGGGAGTTTACAATTGGAGGCGTCTCTCCATCCGCTCACAGCTGCATTCGCCCGTTGTTCCTCCTTTTTCTCCTGCCAAAATTGCGTCACCCTAAACCATTTAGCATTCTTCCACGTGCATACACGAGCAGCACGAATGCCGCATCGGTGTGTACCCCTCCCCCCGGTGGAGAAAAACAGGAGCTGGGCGCAGTCACCATTTAATCCACCCTGCATTTGTGCACCTGCACCCTGTGGTGAAGAGGGAGTCCTCTCATCATGGGTTTTTTCCCCCCCTACATTGCTATACACAGCAGTTGTTATGGACGTTGATATTTTGCCGACCTAAATGGAACGACAACGAACAGAGGATCGCTGCTGCGTAGGAGGTGAACCAACCAAATGGGTGGGACGCCACAGGAACAGTAATAAATGAAGAAGGTAGGGTCAATCATCAGGCAGGTTAAAAGGTGAACGTTTTGGGGAGCAACAGAAAAGGGAGAAAGTTTATTGCGGTCACTCTGTCGCAAATGCGTCTCCTTCCCGTTTACTTAAAAAAAAAAAAAAAAAAAAAAAACTTAAATGGATAATCACCCCCCCCCTGTACACAGTCAATCGGTTAAGTATACCTTCTTACTTCACTTTTTATGCCACGCGTGGCCGACGGACGGTCGCAGGGAATTTAAGCATTTGCGTCACCAGTACAATAACCATTTTGCGAAACACTTCGCCGCTTCACTATGTTGTGATGCTAATTTTGCTAAGTTATGTGGTACTTTTTTTTTTTTTTTTTTTTTTTTTTTTTTGCGCGCAACAAGGGGGCGGTCCTTCCACCACGTCGGCGTTATCATCCATGTGTCAGCGGCCTCCTCCTGCCACTTGGGATTTCATTTTTTTGCGGACCATATTTTTTTCGTTGCGAATTCTCGGTTTGCCTTTTGTTTCACGATTTGATTTGCGCGGTTTTATGCTTTTTTTTCCTTCTTTTTTTTTTTTTTTTTTTGGCGCTTGTGCTGCAGCTTTTTTTTTTTCGCTGTTCGCGCTACTTGTGCTGGTGTTTTTTTTTTTTTTTTTTTTCCTTCCCGATTGGCTCACCCGTTCAAGGCACCAACTCGGCCGGAGAGATGTTGATAAAGCAGCTGCCCATTGAAGAAGCAAACGAATCGTGCGTGTTTGCATGGTTCCTCTAAGTAGGCAGTTGATCTCTTTTTTTATGTTTCTTTTTAACGTCGTCATGTCCCGCTTTGAATTTTTCAATTCCCCCCTCTATACAATATAGCCGTTTGAGCACGCAGCTTTCCCTTTTTTTTTTTCGAATGATTTAATGGGACGTTCATTTTGAAGTCCTCTCTTCCCTCTACCCCACATACACACACGCACACACAGTTGTTCTCGTTACTGCTTTTTTTTCTTCTTCTCTTATCATATTTGAGCCTTCTCATTGTTTTCATTTGCTTCGTTTTATTTCCCCATCAAAAGGGAATGGGGAGCAGCCAGTCTCACGCGAAGGACACAGCATCGCTGACTCGTGACGGCTGCGTTGGAAGAGTCCTTACCAGTGGATGATTGGCCCCTTAGATATACATTACATGGTGGTCCATTTAGCCACACTGTTCGCTGCCCCCCTCAACAGACGAACACGTAGACGCCTACCCAGTTAGTCATGTCCAACTGGGGGGGCTTCTTCGGGGACTACGGGAGTTGGTTCACCTCCCCTAGCAGTCACATCTCGACAGGGAACGTAGGAACTCCTCCCAATGTGGATACGAACATGCCAACCAACCTCGCTGCAGCGGCAGCCACAGCGAATAATTCCAGTACTTCATCCTTCTTCGAGGATAACCTAGACCCCAGGGTTAGGGAGGGAGGAAAGAATAGCACCAGCAGCGGAGGGAACCCTCATGACAAAGGTCGCCATAATAAGTACAAATTCAAGAACAGCAAAAAGGACAGGTTAGGAGAAAGAGGCAGAGGTGGAAGCATGGATAGTGGATATAGGCACCGCAGCAGTAGCAGTGGTAGTAGAGAACCCGGAAGTGACAGAAGCAGCAAAGGGGAAAGAAGAAGTTACAAGGAGAGGAAGGGTGTAAGGAAGGAGGAAAGGGGTAGGGGCAGCACTTGTAGCGAAGCTGGGTCAAGTGGTCATCCGGGTGGGACTGCACAGAGTAGTGCCTCCCCCAGTGGAAGTGGTGAAAGCATTAGTGGATTTTTTAGTAACCTCGGTTTGGGTAACTTCTTTTCCAACCTGGAAAGCCCAACATTTTGCAACGAATATAAAACGGGGTACTGCCTGGACGAGGAAGCAAAGAGCGTCCTCGGGGAAGGGGGAGATTCTTCGAATAAATCCTCCTCCAAAAGGGGAAGCAAAATAGGCGTAGGTCTAGATGGAAACACAGGGGTGTTTAACAGTGATTCCCCGGAAGGCACACCCATATGTGTAGATACAACCTACTACGATATTCTAAATGTGAAGCCTACTGCTACGTTCAGTGAAATAAAAACCAGCTATTATAAGTTAGCGCTGAAGTGTCACCCAGATAAAAAAGCTGATGATCCAGAAGCGAAGGAGAAGTTTCAAAAAATCAATGAAGCATACCAGGTGTTAAGTGACGCAGAAAGGAGAGCAGACTACAACAAATATGGACTGAATGCAACGAAGGACATGGTGGTTATAGATCCATCTCTGTTATTTATGATGCTATACAGCTCAGATGAATTGTCTGACTACGTTGGTACCTTACGTGTGGCGTTTTTCATAAAATTGGCGTTCGAGTGTAATAGTACCATTGAAGACATGCATACACAGGGGGGGAAGATGTTCTCTGAAATGGAGGTGGAACAATCCAAGAGGGAAGTGGAGTTGGCTCTACTTTTAAGAAAGAGATTACAACCATATGTTGATGGGGATACAATGTGGGCAGAAAGAATGGAAAAAGAGATCACCGAATTGTTGGACAGTTCATTTTCTAGCTCTATTTTAGAATCCATTGGATGGAACTATCGTAATAGCGCTTCGTCTTTCATTGCAGAGGTGACTACTCTGTGGGGCATGGGTGCTACCGTTCCTAACATACAAGCACAGAAAAGATCTGTTCAGAACAACTTTGGGCTAGCTACCTCCCTCATTAGTACCTTCTTCACTATGCAGAGGATGGCTGCTTACAACGAAATGAATGAAAGCCTTGAAGGGGCAGATTGGGGCGAGAACGCCAGGATCATCGAGGGGGAGAAAGACACCCACGGCGAAAGTAACTCCCAAAAGGAACAGCCAGATTATACTGGAAGTGGTAACTTGGGGGACAACGCCAGTGTAGGTTATTCCAGTGGAGCCAACTCCGGTGGAGCCAACTCCCATGATAAATCCACAGGGGGGAAGTTCACCCATAAAGTTGCGGACAAGTTTAGTGACCTATTTGGGGAGAAGCGAAAGGAAAGGAAGAAGCAGAAGAAGAAGGACAGGGAGGGGGCGACCTCTTCAGGTGCGGCGTTTGGTAGCAGTGGAACCGGTCTAGCAGATTGGCTAACGCAGCCCAGGGGAAGCACCACGGATGTCATGCAAGACGGAATTCCTCACCCGCAGCAGACACGTGATTATAACCCAGGAAAGCAAAAGGCATGTTCGAAAAAAGGCATGGATCGAGAAGCCTACCGGGAGAAGAAGAACAATGAAGCGTTTGGCACCATTATAAAAAATGTGCTCAAGGTGGTCCTGTGGGATATTGAATGCACCGTGAGGAAGGTGGCCGAAAAGGTCCTGCGAGACGAAGGGGTGCCCATCCAAACAAGGTTGGAAAGAGCCAAGGCGTTAAAACTACTTGGGAAAATTATGCTCAGGTTGTCTAAGACGAAGAAGGATATGAGCGACTCAAAGGAGTTCGACGTGAGTCAACTATTGGAATCGGTCATTCTGAAGGCCGCGGAAAAAGCGGCGGCGGAAGAGGAGGCTGCGTCGAGACGGGAAGGCGAGGATTTCTTTAAGCGGGAGGACTACTAATAGTGGCAGACGCGGTCACCACTACACTGACTTCGCGAAATGCACCAAAATTTGCCAACTCTACATTTGAGTTTTTTGTGAGAAAAAACATACGTCTGGAGGGGGAGGTGGTCCGCATGGGTAAATTACCCGACCCCCGGCGTGATGCAGAAAGGGAAGATTCCCAGTGGGTTGTTTACGCAAGTTGGGGTTGCCGAAGAGGGGCTACACACAGCAGTGTGAGCTGTTTCCACCACCACCCGCAGCGAGTGGATCACATGCCGTGCCAACTTTTGCCACTTCGGAAAGCCTTCATTTTTTTTTTTTTTAAGGAAGGTGGGGGTCGTCATTCCTCCCCCAAGGAGAGGAAAAGCCTAATCCCAATTTTTTTTTTTTTTTTTTTTTTTCAAGATGTGTTTTTTCTGCCCGTGCGATACTTCGCACCCATTTTGTTCCTAATTAGAGGAATGTAACCATTTGTGTGTTTTTCGTGTGGATTATTTTTTTTTCCCAAAGGTACATGATTTGCATCCCCTGTTGTGTTTTTTTAATTATCCACATCTGCTACTTCTAATATGACCAATTTTTTTTCATTTTTTTTTTCCCGTGTGTAGCAATGTCATTGCGCTGTTCAGCCGTTGCGACGTTATCGCATTAGCTGTTTTTTTCTACCCGTAGATTAGATGCGTAATTTTTTGTGAAACATCCATCCAAGCGGTTGTGCAGTTTGTTTGGCAACGTACCACTGCGCTGTGACCCGTTAGGCCACTCCGTCCATCACCTTGCGCAGATCCCGCAGGAACAGATCCGGCCGCGGGGCGGGGAAGGGCGTAAACGCGGGCGTCTGCAGACAGTGCAATACCCGATCCCGCAAGTCCCCCAAGCATTCGCACACCTCCAAGTAGTTCATCGAACGTAAAAATCTTGCAAACTCCAACTGGTGGTTATCCATTAATTTGTCGTTTACTACTATTAGCATTTTCTTCTTCATACGTAACCCTTGGACGGTAGTCCCTGCGCCAGCATGACTTAAAATAAGGTCAGCCTTTTGAAAATTCTTTAGTAAGTCCTTTTTGTATCGAAAGAACTTCACCCGTTTTAGGAATTCCTTGTTATTGCTGCTATGTCTGTAGGTCAATTTTGGTTCGTAGGTGCCCTCCCCAATCTGGATGCTCATTTTGGCGAAGCCTTCACGTCGGAGGAAGCTGTGGAAGTCCTTCGTGTCGATGTGCCTTATTAGATCATCGAATTTGTGCGACCCTACCGTGACAAACAGAATTTTGTTTCCTCCGTCTTTTGCTCCCTCCATTTGGGCTTGCTCCTCTTGGGGTACGTGCACCTTGGCCACAAACATCGTCCTCCCTTTGAAAGGCTTCTTCCAAGGAAAGGGTACCACTACGTTTCACTCTTGCGCGATGTTGATTGGAGGGGTAGGAAAAAAAAAAAAAAAGGCCCCACGTGGGGCACATAAAAAGGAGGAGAGATTTTCCGATGGGTTCAGTTCATCAGAAGGTACGCGCATAAGTAGGCTCCACCGGAAGATGCTTTTGGGTGTGTGTGTGGTATTTGTGCGAACCGTTCGCACGAAATATAAACGCCTTATTCAGCGTCAGGAGAGTGTGCATTCCACACAACTGCCTGTTGATTCGTTTTATTAGAAAGAAAAAGGGTTGCACACTATTTTTGTGCATCTCATGACTGTTCGCATGAACGTTTGGTGGGCTCCTCTCCCCCCATATCGCTTACACACAAACTACACATGTGCTAATGTGCCCGCTTTTAGGGGTGGGTGGAAAACCCCGTGTGAACAGCTGCGTGCATGCCCAAATGGCGTAGACGGTTTCGTCTGTTGGGGTGGGGGATTCCCTTGGAAAATGCCGGGGCATATCTTTGGTCGGTCTCGAATTACACACTGGGAACCCCGCATGAGTCCCTTTTTTAACTGCCACATTGGCCATATTTCATCATCATGCTTTTGTTTTGTTTTGTTTTATTTTATTTCATTTTTTTTTTTTTTTAAACACTAATTTCCGAACAGCTGCACACAATTTGCCTTTTTCGCCTGAAGAACTTGGCTATTTTGTTAAAAAAAAAAAAAAATCCCCCAAAAGGGTCTTTTTCGCCTGCACGTTCAGAAAAAAAAGGGCGCAACGAAGCAACACACAATGGGCAGAACATTGAGGCAGACGTGAATACCCCTTCCGATTAAACTGGTGTAAACGAAGGGATCGCCCTGGGGAAGAAGGTCCCCAAAGGAAGGTGGACAATCACGCCTTGGACAACCGCTTGTGGGACAGTCCCAAGGTGACCACCCCGTTCGAGGCAACGCAACTGGCACGGTGGCCACTCCGCCGGGCCGCACATGCCGAACAAGTTCCCCCCGCCGATGCCCCAAAATGAACTTCGCAAAGAAGACGCAGTACAACATCAAGGTGGATATACACGAAGTGAAGGACCTGAGCTTCCGCGAAAGCGCCAACGAAAAGGAGATCATCCCCAACCCCTACGTCCAAGTCACAGTAAACAATGAAAAGAAAAGCACGCCGAAGAAAAACCAAGCAGTGAACGTGGCATACAACACGTCCTTCAACTTTTCCATGGATTTGACAGATTACCTTTTTCAGCGAACCAGTGTAGACGTGTGTGTGTTACACAAGTATACAATACAAAGTGCTCTCATTGGAAAATGCTCCTTCGGGTTAAATTACGTCTACTCCAAAGCGCAGCACTGGCTGTATAGAATTTGGGTAAGGTTAAGGAACCCAGATTTACCCCTCGACGAAGTTGGGTTTTTGCTCATTTCTGTGGGGGTTTATGGTCCGGGGGATTCCATTCCAATCATTAACGATAGTGTCAAAACAAACATAGGTGACTCTGTGAATGCGTCAAATGCAGGTGGATTAGCAGCAGGTGGTGATCCCGCTTCCGCTGCTGCTGAAGGAGGGGGAGAAGAAGGGGATGACAACGCCGAGTTCGGGGGAAACAAAGGACTAGACATACACATTACGCACTATGACCTATGTGTAAATATCTTCCGAGGACAGGACATGGATTTTATCGGAAGCAGTATGTTATTTTCCAACACGTTGGAACCCTATGTGAAGGTAACCCACAACGGGTTCGAGGAGAGTACCAAGGTTATTAGAAATGACCCGAACCCGGTGTGGAACCTGAGTGTACACATCCCTACATGTACCCCATGTTATGACAAAAATATAATTATAGAGTTGGTGAACGGAGAACATAATGGGGTGGTGATGCTGAGCGTTTTGCTAGACTTGTTTGAAATTTTGAAACGGGAACTGCACCCAAGATGGTATAATATATATTACAATCCTCAGAATCAAATTGCCCCGAGAAGTAGTATATATAATCAGAACGTAACTGCTAATGCACCCAGTGTAACACATAGTAGTAATGCCCCGACATCTACTAATGCACTAGGGAATTATCTCTTCTCAGCGACCGCGGAAAAGATATTCAAAAATGCAACACAAGGAATCAATATAAATGAAATTCTGGGAGTGACCAAAATGCAGAATATGTTTTCCTACGATGAAAATTTGAAAGAGTTTTACCTCTACGGTGGAAGAATCTTCCTGAGTGTAAATGCTACGAAAACGCATGCACCAGGACCTATACGGATTAAGTCAGCCAGGGTAGAACCAGACCCACCGAATAAAGAGTTCATTTTTTGCGCCGACATTTATGAAATATTATCTGTCCGGAGTAATCACAACAAGGGAGGAAACTACAACTCAGAGAATCTCCAAGGGGCTTACAACAAAACGTATGATGGAAATGGGGACAGCATTGTATGTGTGTGTGGATTGGGTCCACATAAACTGAAGACGTGTGCACTGCTCCCAAACGAAGTAGGGTCCTATGTCCTGAATGAGAGTGCAGGACGGATGAATGAATTTAGAATTTTCCTCCCACAAAATAATACGGATCAGATATATGATATTTTCCTTTACATCTACGTGAAGTCTAATCTTGCCGTGACCGATTGGATAACTACCCGGAGGAGTGTATACAATACAGCTGGTGGAGTGAACAATAATAGAGACTTATATAACACAGGAGATGCAAACAAAAGTATGAAGTTCAACCATATGAGTTCCATAAACAAGCAGTCAGAAGATCTTTTCAATGACACCGATCTTATGAGTAATTACAAGCTAAGTAGTTATGTGCGAATCCCTTTTAAGTACCTCCTCCTTAGTGAGAATAAGCCGAAATGGTTTTCCATGAAAAATGTGGACACTAATGTGCACGATTATAGCATCTCGTTCTATGCGAACCTGGTTCCCTTCCATTTGTTTAAGAAAAGGCAGGAACGATTGGAATACAAATTGGCTAGGTATTTCTTCCGAGCGTTAATATATGAGGGGTTGCACTTCCCCGCGAAGGGTTATGACTCCTTTCCAGATCCTTACATAAAAGTTGAACTGGCAGGACAGACGATAAAGACAAGCACCATTTTGCACACACTGAACCCAAATTATTATGAAGCCTATGAGGTGGAAGTGATTCTCCCAACCAACTTGAACCTAGCTCCAGATATATCCATTGAAGCCTTTTCTGTAAATAAAACGTTCCTCTATAATGACGATGATATCCTACTAGGTTCTTGTACCTACCCTATTATGAAGGTACCCATCGAATGGAAGCGTTCTCCTGTTTGGGTAAATTTAAAATCTTCCCAATATAAAAAATGTAAAGCGAAGCTTCTGGTTGGGTTTGAGTTAGTCCCCTTGGAAAGAGTGCTAGACGATAGTTACCCTTTTTATGACGATATAAGACCATCCACCTTACCAGGACACGTGTCTCTCTTCCTTGTTGGTATACGTATGTTCAAACCGTTGAAGAATCCTTCTGTGACAGTTTGCTTTGGGAGGGACGTAGACGATACGTCTCAGTTTCTCTGGCACGAAACGGTTAGTAAAGTTATATCTGGGAAGGAAGGCAACTGGAATTTTTTGAAATATTTTTCCCTAGATGTTGCCTTACCGAAGCGGATGCAACACCATAGTTTTTTGGAAGTCCGTGTGGAAGACAAAGAACTAGCTTCTGGGTTCACTTCCACGGGGGGAAATGCCTCCCAGTCGGCCAAGGCCACGAACAATAACAACCTAATTGGTACCGCGTATATTACGCTGAACCCGTTATTACCATGGTTAGATAAATATGAAAAGAACGAATGCGTTGAATTATTTAAGTTGCATCTGTTGGAGGAGGTTCTAATGGAAGATGCGGAGAGGGCACGCAAATCTTACAACACTGCTCTGGTGTATAAGAAGAGTTCCATGGTGTCGAGGAAAATTACGAATGTTCTGTTTGACGGTGAGGGGGGGGACGAAGGAGGTGCAACGGATGACGAGGGGGATGGAGGACCCGGTGGGGGAGGATTCCACGCGTTGTCTTTGAATGTTCTGGAGGAGGGTGCTTCGGAGGAAGGTGCGTCCGAGGCGGGAGACACAAGGGCAGATGATGAGGTCGTCACGGAAACGGCGATTGAGTTAGGCGGGGGGGACTTCGACCCGGAGGAGGGAGACGAAACGATCCGATCGGGGAATCCTCCCGGGGAGGTGCATGGTGGGGAGAACCCAAATGGGGACATACCAAATGGGGAAGTAGCAGATGAAAAAAGTCCAGACAAGAAATGTCCTGACAAGAAAAGTCCTGACCAGAAGAACAACCTGAGCAGGAAGAAGAAGAGAAACATGAAAAAGTTCATCAATAAGGAGTACGTGCCTTATAACGACCCCGATTTTGCAAACGTTCGGATAGAAGAGGCACTAGAACATGTGTGCTTCAAGACGAGCGAATATGTAAGCGATCCAGGTGTAAGTGCAGAGGAAAACGACCACGGGGAGAATGACAGCAATGCTAGTCAGAGGAAGATAAAGTTGAAAGATATGCACTTTTTCAAAGGGAAGAACCACGATGAAGGGAAGGAAAAAAACGCACAAGTGGGTAGGAAGGAGAGAAAAACCATTCACGGGTTCAGTGAAGAAGCACTAAACTTCCAGTTATCGATAGCAGGAGATGATGAACAGGAAGAAATACAAAGAGATGAGATGCTCTACGAGTATGAAGTGGACATGAATGTAGATGACCTCCCTTACCTACGCGCAACGATATTTAGATGCACCGATTCGGGAATACCAGAAGCGGTAGGCTACCTAAAATATCTATGCAACGTATACGACGATAAGACCATTCATCTGAAAAAGGAGATGCTAAGAAAGTGCCAAAAATTGGTGAACGAGTATAAGCAGACGCGTAACCTAGTCGTTAGAGCATATATCATTCAAGCAAGAGGATTGAACCCCCCATCCGGTGCAACAGACATAACCACCTACGTGTGGATTAAGAACAGCAACGAAATTACGAACATACCTGGAGGGTTATCACATAACATTAAGGACACAGGGCATATTAAAAGACAGGGGTATAAGCCCGAATTCAATAGATCCTACCAACTGTTGTGTTCCTTTCCAGATGAGTCTATCATCCAAGTGTGCATAATGAACCAGGGTTCCTTATCCGATGAGGTCATTGGTTATACCTACATCGACATGGAGGACAGATATTTCAATCCGAGGATTAGACAACTCATGATGGATGACGGAATGCCCATCGAGTTAAGATCACTGAAGTTAGAAAACAGTACCATTTCTCATGGGTCCTTAAGGTGCTGGTTTGAAATTTTCACAGAAGAATTTGCTCAAAGGAACCCAGTAAAAATTCTATGCTCCAATGAACCCGACGACTACCAACTCAGGGTAGTAATCTGGAAAGTCAGCAATGTTGCTATGGATGAAAGTCCCACCATTAGTCTGTTCGTTAGATGCATCTACATGGATGAAGAATTGGAAGACAAGAGAGACACCGACACGCACTACAATAGCAAGGATGGAAAAGCTGTGTTCAACTGGCGCTTTGTGTATAATGTTAAGATTCCTACGAATGCCACCAATGTGAAGGTGCAGGTGCATAACTACGCCTTGCTGTCTTCTAGCGAACCCATCGGCGAGGCCACCCTCAATCTGGCTGCACACTTTTACCGTGCTAGGAAGAAGCGGGGTCTCTACCACATCCCCAGGTTGGTACACGGTCAAACTGCTAAGCCAAACATTCCGTATGAAAACACCCCCTTGTGAAGGAACACGTTTGTAACGGCCTAGCACATAAGCCCGTTACCTATTGCCCCTTGTTCCCCCTTCAGATTCTGGCTGCAGTGCAAGCACCCCGCCCACAAGAACAGGGTGCGTGGCAGCGTCGAGGTCGAGGCGTGCATTCTCCCAAAAGCGGAGGCGGAGGTCGACCCCGTCGGCAACGGCAGGGACGAACCCAACAAGGACCCCTTCCTCCCCCCGGTTACGGAGAACAGGACCTACGTCGATTGGGTCACCATCAACGAGAAGTTCGGTGCCGCCACGGCGTCGATCATGCACGGATTGAAGTGGACAGGTGGGCCAACCCTAACTCATTGCGGTAGACGAACCAGTTGTCCGTTTTGCACAACTGGCGTGCCGCGCGCAACTACGAAAAAAAAGTTAATATTCTTTGCGTACATGTAAATCGTTCCACCCCCTGCAGGTGTCTGGATCGTTGTGGCCGTCGTGGTCGTTGGTGTGTTTTTCCTCCTCATCCTTTTGAAGTGACCGCGTGATGGGGGTGCGTCAGGAGGTACTCTCCAGGTGTTACTAAATCAGCAGTTACTAAATCAGGATTTACTAAATCAGGATTTACTAAATCAGTAGTTACTAAATCAGCAGTTACTAAATCAGTAGTTACTAAACTAGTGCTTCCCCTACGGGAATTACTAAACCGGTGCCTCTGTTCAAGCTCCACCCCCTCAGCGGTAGAGGTAGAAGAAGGCCAGGTAATCCAGGACCCCAATCCGCCTGCGTTCAAATGTTTGGTAATTCCGCAGAACACATTCATTCATGTGGGAAACGCGCTTAGCAAGGTTCCACATTTTTTTATAAATGGGAATGTACTGTCGGTTTTTTGTCCTTATTTTGTAGAGGTAGGTTGCATTTTCGCAGAGGAGAGTTACGGCTGAGTCGAGATCCCCTGGGTGGAATGTTCTTCTGATCGTTTGGCCGGCGTGTGGGCCATCCGTTGGGGGTGCATCGGAAAGGTCGGTTGCGTTGGTTGCATTGGTTGTATTGTTTGCATTGTATGCGTTGGGTGATTCCTTCATTCGAGGGGCACCCCCTTCGTAGTAGAACCCGTCGTCCAGCGCAGAACCCGCCACGACCACCAGGAGGTCCATGTTCTGGTACAGATTGAGGATGTCGGCCCGTGCAGACGACGAAGGCGTGTCTAGCAGGAAGTAGATATACGAAGTAATCATCTGCATGCGCTTCGCAATGGGGACGAAGGGATCCAAAATGGGAAGGGTCACGTAGGGGTGGTCAGTCTGATCAGGTCGGTCGAATCCGTTCGGGAAGGTGATCAGCTGGATGGCTTTCTTATACAGTTCGTGCGCCTTCTTCATATCGCGCATATCGTAGTCGTAAAACTCGGCCAGGTGGAAAAGAGTGTCCAGGTTGTGCCCCTGTTGGGGTGGTTCATCAGAGGGGTGGGTACCCACGGAGAGAAGATCACCCTCCCTGAATGGAACTGGATTTTTTTCCCCGAGGAAGGACCACTCCACGAACTGGTAAAGTGCGAATCCAATTTTGTTGTATCGGAGGATATCGAGGTGGGATCTAGCCACATCTACAATGTGTTTCTTGCATTTAGAATCCGTTTTAATGCATCTGGAAATCCAGGGGGTGTAGAACCTCATATCAGCGTATTTCTCCTCATCGAACTGCTCATAGGGAGAATCGTCGAGAACATCATCTGTCGGGTCAAAATAAATGACGCTGAACTTTCCGTTTCGGTAAAGGGTCTTATAGTTCCTGTCGTCGTATAGCACTCGCTGGCAGAACCTCATACTTGTTTTGTCTCTACATCTGGCATAGTCTGAACCCACTAACTCAGCAATGCTAAATGCATTGGGCACTTGGGTAGATGTAGAAGCGCATCTAAAAATATTTGCCACGAAATAGCGCACCTTATATCTATCGTAGTAGTACCTTTTCGCATCACTGAAAGGTAAGCATGAGGAGAACATGTAGTAATCCTGCACTCTCCTTCGCATGGCTACATTTTCGTATTGTGGGTTCAGAACCATCTTAAAGTTGGTTGTCGATCTGAGGAAGCTAGATGTAGGGATGTCTGTAATAATGGGTTCACCTTCCTTCAAATTCTGCCGAAGCCACACAACCAGATCTAAGTTCTTCTCTATGTTGACTGGGTCGTTTTCGGCGAGGTTGATGTATTCGTAGGTTGGGAAGTATTTTGCAAATGGGTACGCGCATTCTAGCAGGCAGATCGCCTGGATGACTAGACGGGACAGGTTCTTCTTGCTGGTCCTACGGGGGGAGGAAAGTGATGCACCGTTCGGGGGTGTATCGTTCAGTGGTGTATTGGGCATGTGTGGAGTGCCCAACGTGATGAGCGCGTAGATGCGTCTGCCATACCCGAGGTGGAACAAATTTTCCCGTGTGACACTGTAGATGTCCCCAAGAAGGTGTGGAGACCCCACTAGACTGCTAAGCAGACACATCAGGGGCAGGGCCAGGACACGCAACCGAGAGATGATTAGCATGAGCAGGGCGAAAAATATGAACTGAATCACCAGGTAGAAGAACTGCACGTGGAAAACTTCGAAGCGGACCTTTACCCCGTTGTCGTAGCGGGCCCCTTTGTCACGTCTTGGTTGTTCATCGCTTTTCTCCCCTTTGGAATTCCCCCCTCGTCTAGCCCTCCAAACGGATGTAACATAATTCACCACGTAGAGGAGCAGAATCAAAGTAAGAAAGACGAAGTAGTCGAAGAGGGAGGTCTGCTTTATCATGCCAAACATGTACTTGGTGAAGGGATTGAATTCTGAACCCAAACTGTAGATCATGCTGTCGAAGTCGTGGCTACTTAGATGCAGACGCACTTTTAGAAGAGACAGAACGTGAGAATCATCCTTTTCCATTCCGATGGTAGTCAGTCGAAGGAGGAGGAAAATCGCTATAGATGTGAACCCCTTCTTCAGCATGAACCCCACTTGGCTTCGTAAGTGATCGAACTGGAGGGGCAACGCTGTGCAAGAGGGGTCAATCCTATGCTGGGCACCATCCCTTCGGTTAGAAACGGGTTCAGGTCTTTCATCATGGGTTCTACCACCTCCCCGTCGGTAAATCCCATTCGTGATAATCAGCGCAGCCAACACGAATGGCAAGTAGGTGCATAGCAAATAACGCGGGAAGAAGGTCACTACGAGGGAAACTACGTAGGAGCAGGATAATGTGACGAGGATTCTGTGGAACTCCTTCTGAATGTCAAATCCGAGGAGGTCTAGTCCGAACAGAGCAACCACATGGGTCAGCGTCACGAAAACGGAAAACTGCCAGGTGATGAAAAAGAGGAAGGACGACAGGAAGAGGCAGACCAGGTAAGCGGTACGTTTTTTCTGCGTGTGTGTGTGTGGGGGTAGGATTCGATGTAGAGGCTGTCAGAGCATCAAAGGAGGGGGAGACGCCAATTAGGGTGATGTCCATGCGGTAGGTAGAGACACCCACAAGGTGGGGCAAACACTCCTGTTTCAATTGGTTTTCTTTTTTTTTTTTTTTTTTTCCATTTTTTTGTCACCTTCCTCTCCCGTAAAATGGCATAAATGAGTAGGATGTTGCACCACATGTAGACTGAGGAGAAATTCTCTCTCAGTGGGAACGCTGCAGGGGAGAGTAGATGTGTCAGAGAAGTATATTATGTTGGCACCACCTAGCTCTGCTACCCCCCCTTGGTGGGGGGCCACACTCCAAGAACCCACCCGATAATCGCATGATGAATTTCTCCCTATAGCAGGAAAAAAAAAGCATTAAAAAAATGACGCCCGAAATGTAGGACCGTCCTGAGAAGGGGAATGGACAAAAGGGGCAGATCAATAGCGGAGGAGGAGAAAAGGAAAAAAATCACTCCTTTGGGGGGAGTTCCCCTTTTTACCCAAATAAACGGCGAAAAAGAATAAGACGCTGACGCTGGCAGATTGGGAAAGCAGAACTGAAAGGGAAAAAGGGAAAAAGGTCCACTATTTGCGGTGAAGAAACTACATTTGTTTCACAAACGACAGGAACGAATGGATGAACAGCATGTTCCCTCTTATCCCCCTCGAGGACATACCTGCGTAGACGTAAAAGTTGAAAGGAGTTAAGAAGTGCTCCTTTAAATTGAACATCCTCCAGACTGTTCCGAGGACAATTTCTGAGGGTAGAAATGGGGGGGTAGTCGTGTCTACAGGGGGGACATGTCATTTGTGTGCGTGATGAAAGGATAGGAGAGTGTAAAAAGGAACCACCTCATATAAGTGGAAGAACCCTTGGAGGAATTTTCTGCCCACCTGGGTAAATGTTAAAACGCCGAATGGCATTGATCGTGTTGGGGTGTTCGCTTCTGTCATCGTATCTGAAGGGAAGTCGGTGAGAGGTGATCAGCTTTGTGTGATCACCACTGCGTAGTGATATGTGAACGGGGAGGAAAACACTCTGGACGGGTTGTCACTTGTCCTCTCGGGGCCTTCCCCAATTGTGCGCAGAGTACATGAGCAGCTTGATGCCCTCCAGGTAGGTCTCCGATTTCACGATGTCATCATAGAAGGAAAAATAAAAGGATTCCTGTGAAGTGGAGAAAGTAAACCCGCACCATCCGTATGTTTGAACTTTGCAACACAGACAACAGTGGTGCTTCGCTGAGCATGTCACGTTGGTCGTCACGTTTGTCGTCACGTTGGTTCACGAAGTTGGTACCTCCGAATAGAGGGACAGTTTTTGCTCTTCATAGTTTCGATAAAAGGTGTATCGAAATCGTTTGTAGAAGGTAAGCTTCACGAAGAGGCTGCACGGGGGGCATCAGTGAGCAGGGGACAAATGTAGACAGCTAAATGGTCTGTACAGGTGAGCCACCATAACATGCTGCTCTGCCGTAGGAGGGGACCACTTTATCAAGAAAATTATTATAGACCCTCTGTCTGTTCACGCATCTACACGATTGTGTAGCAAGTTTATTTGTGATCTGCTCAAAGGAGAGAGTCACACGGGAAATGCTTCGACGCATCGATGTGTCGATGCGTGGATGTGTTACCACACGAGCAAGGAGAAAAGAAAAAGCTTCAGTTTGCACGTTTCCATTGGGAGCGCGCATGTTGAATGGGACGTGCTGCGTTTCGTTGTGTTGTGTTGTGTTGTCTTGTGTGTATTTTTTTTTGGCAAGAAGGGCGAACGTGCAACTTGCTCCTGTGCTCAACCAGTTTGGTCCGGAAAAAGGAGCAACCGCAACTGCGGGCGTTCCCACGGCGGGATGTAGACAAAAAATGCTTCAATGAGCCGATGAGCGTAGTGATAAAAAGGGCAAGTTGTCACCAAGACAATAAAAAAAAAAAAAAAAATGAACTATGGTGATAGTCGTCGTGGAAGACACCCGTGAAGTTCCAATCAAGGGGGCAAAGACTTTTTCTCCTTTTTACCACAATTCCCTTAATGGAGCATATCGCGGAAGTGTAGAATGTCTTCACTGAGATCGTCCACACTGGGGGAGGAAGTTTAGACAAACGTGGGGCATCGAGAAAGTTGGCAACATTGCAGGTCAGTCATTCCTGTCTAACCATGCGGTAGCAACAACATGTACAAACACACACACAAAAAAAAAGTGCTCACAGAATTTAAAAAAAAATTTAGACAGGTGTGCAAAGGAAGCTTTAGTAACTGCGACAAAAAAAGAAAAAAAAGGGGACTTATTGGTATGCTACACGAGCAGTAAATACAAATTGTGACAAAAAAAAAAAAAAAAAAAAAAAAAAAAAAAAATTGCGTGGTAGGTACATTGGGATAAAACTGCCCGGTCTTTTTTTTTTTTTTTTTGAAGGGTTATCACGGGCTTGCACAATAATCGGCCAGCGCGGTGAACAGCGATATCAGGACAATGTTAGCAAGCATGGCACCACTTTACTGTCTACCCGTTTTGCTTCACAAGTAGGCCAGCACGTTGGGGTCCCCGAACAGGCCGGCGTCCCCCTCGTCCATCCCCACATAGCAGTTGCAAAAGTGCTCTCTCCTGTTTTGGTTAGCCTCGTGGGGAGTCATCACAGAGTCGGAAAAATATTCGATCGAGTGGGTGTCCAAGTGGGGGATGTCGTTACGCCCCGTGGCTATCCCCCCTTCGCCTCCACCAATCGATTGCTCTCTCAAGAGGGTAATCATTGCGGCAAATTGGGAGGGGGACAAAACCCTTGGCACGATCTTCTTCCTTCCGCTCTTCTTTAACAAAAGGTAGAAATGTTTTTCGCAGTGTGGGCACACACATGCATACATTACAATTTTTTTAGACTTCACTAAGCATTTAAATTTTAACGAGGTCATGAGTTCGCTTTTCTCTTTGTCACTTGTGCACCTCCCATTTTGTTCTTCCTCTTTTTCACTGAAGAAGAAAATCCTCTTTACGTTATTCACAAAGTGGGAAAAGGGGTTGTATTTGTTCTCACTTTTGTTGGTAAAGAAGGCGAACATTTTTCCCTTCCTGATCCGATCAACGTACGAGTCGGCAGAACCTCTCTCGTCTTGCCTTTCCCTCTCATTATTATCGCTGTGATCGTCGTTTTCGCTGTCGTTGTTGTCGTTTCCGTTGTGTGGACCGACGGGGGGTATGGACTGACCATCCCCTGGGTGCAGGGACGACGCAGCAGAAATTTCACATTTTTTTTTATCTCCATTTCTACGTGCAATAGTAAAGTGACTCAATTGGTTAGCCACGCCCCGATCATCACGCATGCCGTTTGGCGAAGTGCCCTCTTCAAAGGAGTGTAAAAATCCGCGTGTGTGGGGGGTTTCCCTCCCAACAGAATAGTACGAACGGTTTGGCTTTACCGTGGAGTTTTTTTTTTCGTGGCTTCTTCCCCCCCTTCCCACTTTTTGGCCCAAAAATTGGCTGTTCTTCCCTGGAGCAACCTTTTCCCTTTCGCCCTCCGCGTTCCACAGATCACCGCTACTGTGACCATGCGTTCCCCCCGAACAGTCACTCCAACTGGTTCCATCACGGGGAAAAGTTGTTGCCCCGCGTGTGGACTTCTTCCCTGATATTGGGTTACTGCCAAGTGGGGAAGCTCCACCAGGGGAACTACAAACATCGGAAAAGCCGACCTGTGCTTCTCTCCATAGAAGTTTGCTCCTCTTGTGAGGTGCCCCCTCCACGATCATATGAGACTCCCCCATGACGCAGTCCGAATGACGGCTCTCCGCATAACCACTGTAGCATCCATCCTGAGTTGCATTGTCGGGGTCCTCTAAAATTGTTTTCCAGGAAAAAATAATCCCACAGCTTTTTACAAAGACGCTGC
The DNA here is from genome assembly GCF_001680005.1 of Plasmodium coatneyi. Classification (NCBI taxonomy): domain Eukaryota; phylum Apicomplexa; class Aconoidasida; order Haemosporida; family Plasmodiidae; genus Plasmodium; species Plasmodium coatneyi. The sequence goes on from NC_033556.1 coordinate 705,188, forward strand.
TAGAGGTAGAAATGGGGACGCCATTATTGAGCAAATTACTGTCCACGTAAGAGTGGTACTTTTTTAGTAAAGAAGTGCTTATTTCAAATGACTTCCTCTCTTCTTCTACTCTCCTAATGTGTTTGCTTAACTGACTACACTCCTGTTCGATTTTCTTGAGGTGGTCTGCAATCTGCCTGGCATTTCGGCGCAACGTCTTTTTTTTTCTCATGGTTGGCTAAACGGAGTGGTGTGGACAAGAGGCACATTCCCAGGTTTCCGGTCAGTGCTGTTTCGTAATGTAGCTTCGTCTTTTTCATCGATCGTTTCTTCATTGATCGTTTCTTCATTGACGGTTTCTTCATCGACCTTTTTTCTCCCCCCCCCTCCAGTGTGTTCCTATTTCGCCATTTGAGTGTAACGTGCCATGTCACAGTTTAGCCCTTCCCCATGTGGAACATCCGTCTCTTTGCATCGTTTTCATTTCACTTGCGGGGAAGTCTCTCCTACCTCATCGCGTTGGTTATGCTGGTTTCGCTTCGTTTGTTTATTTGTTTATTTTTTATTATTTTTTTTTTTTTCACTTGATAATGTGTTGTTTGCTTAACAACTCCTGGGTCTTTCCCTCCGTAGGTTATATCCCCATTCATGCAAATGCGCTTCACTGTTTCATTTTTTTTTTTTTTTTTTTTTTTTTTCGCACAATGTTGACCGTGCAGTTGTAAGGAAGCTTTTTTTCCCTTCCCTTGGTGAGGTAAATTTTTTCTCTTCTTTTTTCAACCCCGCAAAAAGGAGGTACGCGCGTGTGAAGTTGGCCCTTCGGTGCACATACGAATGGTCCTGGTGGGGAAAAACGCAAGGGTGTGAATTGTAGGGAACTTGCCGTGCTTGCAATGTATCTTCGTTTGTTTTTTTTGCTGACCCAAACGGTAATCCCTTGCGTGTGTTTGTTCCTGGCAAGTCGATACATTACACGTGTGGCATGGGTTAAGAAGCAGAAACAAATCTGCCACGACGTCAGTCAATTTAACAACGTAGAGCAGTAAAAATGAGGAGGTCTCCAAACAGCAACCCGCCGATAGAGAATTTCTGCGTTTACTGCAGCAGCAATCAGACCTTCTCGTACCTTCGAAAATGGGACGAGGAGGAGGGAAGTTCGACGAAGGCTTCACCAAATGAGTACCAAAGGATTGTTTTGAAAAAAGCAGTCAAATACAAATGGGTAAAAAATTTGTCCTGCGCTGAGTGTTACCTGAATGTGGTGGAATACCTACGGAAGGGTGAACGCTCAGAGCAGCTAGGAGGAACATATAGGCGGAGAGATGAAGACGCAGGAGGTGCTTCTCCTTTGATAGGTAGCACCAACGGGGGAGAGTTCCCCACTGTAAACAGACGTTTTCGCAAAAATGAAATGCTCATGAGGGGGGCAAACTCCTTGGAGAGAAGGAACAGACGGAGATTTAAGCTGACATCATTTGTAGACAGGCATCACAGTCACGCCAAGGGGGACAAAACAGTTAAATCCGTTGAATCGGTTAAAGGGGCTAAAGTGGGTAAAGAGGAGGACTACCTGTTCAATGCCGCCGCCAGGGCGAAGTACTACCGAAGAGTGTCCAAAGTGTGGCTACGGAGGTTCCTGCGAAAGAGCGGCCCAGTATATAAACGTCTGGCAAAACAGCTAATAAATTTTCTCGTCATAAAAAACTTTCAAATCTTTGATGTAGAGTTGTGGAACAACTTTTTCAAAAAAAAAGTGACAAATCATATGAACACGAATTTGTACTTTCTCCTTGGCAAAGAAGGGAGCGAGAAGGAAAGATTCCTTGAAGATCTGTTTCTTTCCTTTCCTTTTATTTATCCCAGTGAGAGGGTTTATGTTGTTGACCTGGGCCAGTATGGGCGATGTCCAATCGTGAGTGACTGCAGGTATGCGGTCCATTCGGTGGGGACACCTAATTGGGGGGACTTACCTGTGAGGGGCAGTAGTATACCTAGCAGTGGGAGCAGTAGTACGCCTAGCATCGCTCATGGTGATACACAAAAACGCATTCCACACGTGAATAACATAATTTACCCCAATTTGAGCGAAATTATAGAGAAGGAGGAAGCAGTGAGAGGACTGACGCAGAGGAGAGGATCCCTTCAAGACATAGACCCCTGCAATGAAAACCTCGAATATATTTTGCTAGCCGTCACAAGGATAGCTCTTGTGAAACAGTTCGTTTGGGAGAAGCAGTTCCTCAGGGGGGTATCAATGTTGGTAGAGTCAAATCGACTGGGGACGCGGCATGCACGTAGAGGAGAGGCTACTAGGAAGTGCCCCCGAGTGGATAAACGAACCAGGGGACTGAACCTCTTCAACGGGGGCCACTCCTTCCTGTTAATAAAAAACTTGGACAAACTGAACGACCTGCAGATGCCCCCCCTGAGGAAAAGCTGCATCGTTCAGGTGCTTCTCAAATATGTGTACCTGTGGAAGGAGCTGAATTTAAATGTTCACGCGTTTGTTTTAGCGTCAGAAAGAGGGGGACACAAAACAGAGGCAGGAAACGCAGCAGAGGGGGGAATAGCAAATCCCCATTGTGTGAACCCCTTCAGCGAGTTTCTATCCAACTGTGCCACGTTTGAATTCCCCACGTTTGAGTTGCCCCCCTTCCTGCGCGAGGCGCAGAGACGCCAATACCTGGCCCACCTCTTTAAAGAGAAAGGGGTAAAGTGTTCCAAGGAGGACCTCCAACAAGTAGCGGAAATAACCACCAGCTTTAGCAAAGCGGACTTGGGAAAGCTGTGCAGAGATGAGTGTCGAGAGAGGTTTATTCATGCGGTGAGGCGAGGAGAAATGGTACGCAGCACGTCCGTGGGGGGGGGCAAACTGCTCATGGGCCAACTACCCAATGTGGGTGAACTACCCAATCTGTTGGAACAGTCTAAAGGGTTGTGTACCCAGGGGGGGACACCCCCTGAGAGCAACTTCTTCCACAAAACGTTGAATTTACAGACGGAGTCACATGCAGTCATCCGGACGCACGAGATTGAGTTGTACAAAGGGGAGAAGCGTGATCATCGGGAGAAAGTCTCCCACCCGAACGGTGACATCGATAGTGGTGTGACGCACGGATTGGACAGCGTCATAGCAGAGGAGGAGTTAGTAGGCAAACTGCGGGAAGAGGTGGTGCGCTTCTTCACTTCCACCTGTGAGAAGGATCACCCATGTAAGAAGGATCGTTCGGAACCCCCCACAGGCATATTACTCTACGGGAAGAGCGGGTCGGGAAAAACATTCCTTGCTCAGAAAATTATTGACGAATGCAACTGCACCTCCCTTGTGATAAACTGCTCCCACGTATTCAATAAAGTAATGGGAGAATCCGAAAAGTTTCTAAACGATGTTTTTGTGTATGCAGGAGGTAGGGTAGGATCATGTGTAATTCTGTTTGATGGGATCGAAAATATATGTTATAACACCAAGGGGTGTTCATCCCATGGGATGAGTAAATTTATGGAAAGGTTAAAGTTGTGTTTCTACCAACACTTGGATAGAATTCACTTCCAGAACAAGTGGGGATTGGACAGAAGGAGTGCCGGAAAAGTTCTAATCATAGCAACAACAACAGAGCTTACTAATGTGGATGATAATTTGCTAGTCGATCATCGTCTAAGACATGTGTTCTGCACGAAAGAGTTCCACCTTTGGAGAGACAGTGATGTGCTCAGACTGGTCCGCAGCTGCCTTCACCGATGTAACGTGCATGAGGACAGCTTCGTCCTTTCGGTGGAGTTTGAAAAATTTTTTAAAGAATACATTTTGAGTCGTAAGGGGAGACTCACTCCGCTGTGCGTTTCGAACATGTGCAGAGACGCAGTGGCTCGGCACGTGCGGAGGGTCCTCGCCTGTGCAGGTTAGTTGCAGGGGGGTGAGCCAACCGGTTGGGGTTCTCCGTATCGAAAAAATGAAAATAAAAAAAAAAAAAAATTTTTTTTAAATAAATAATTCGCTTAAGGTTAACTGAACATGCATCGTGTTGTGTGCCCCCTCCTCGTAGGACGAGAACCGACCGATGGGATCAGCGTGGAGGACTTTCTCTGGGCCGCCAAAAATGCCAACAACAGCTGAAGACCGGATCAACGTAAAGAGGGATGCACGTTCGGCAAATCGTTTCGCTTTAGAAGTAGGTGGATCTGCACAGCTGTTTTTTTTTTTTTTTTTTTCACGCCCAGATGGTTGTTATCCGTTGTGTTAAACCGGGGAAAAGTGAGAAAAACTTTGAATGTCCCTTTTTTTTTTTTTTTTTTTTTTTTTTCTCCTGAGGTGAGCGTTCATCAAGGTGTTTCTCACAATGAGGGGCGCGGCAAAGGGGAAGTGACGTGGAGAGAAGCGAATTAAGTTCCCCCATCCCGTTTGTCACCCTCCACGATGCCCTTTTCTTCCCCCTTAAAAATTAACTCTTTAACGCGGTGCGAGTAACATACCGATTGGTGAGGTTTCCCCCTTTTCCATTTGGCATTTTTTTTTAGTTTACCTGGTTGGCTCAGTACTGTAGTTCATACCCGTTTGGCTCCCCCTGAAAATACTACGTTTGGGGTTTCTTTATCTGTGTGCGTAAAATGGTGCACCAGCAGGTGGGGGGGAGAAGGGCGAATTTGTTTTTTCCATGTAGACCTCTGAATTAAGAAGTAGCCTTCTCTATATTTGTGCATACCCCCTTTCAGTAGGAAGGAACGGCGAATCGGCCCGCATGCCCCCCGAGTCAGACTTGTGTCTTTGTATGCATTCCACCATGGCGTCGGATTCGAAGAGTTATGTTAACCTGGGCGGCTACCAAATTCCGAAGTGAGTAGGAAACATTGCAGCGCAGGAAAGACGTCACGCGTTTATACATTGGGAAAATGGAAGGAGGGTCCTTGCTACAGTCCGATGCTGCACATGTGGAAGCATTTAAGTATCGGTATGTTTTCCTATCCATACACTGCACAACTTCCAACTGACCCCCCTTCGCAGGACAGTGTTCGATGGGCTGAGCCCTATGGAGAGGCACAAACTGATGATGTCCTTGCACTCTCTACAGAAGACCAAAATGGAAAGTGACCAGGGGAAGTACCTGGACGACTATGACGTATTGAAGAAAAAGTACCAGTTTATTCACGACGCGGTGAGCACAAATGAGTCATCCAGGGGGATAGCCAGACGAACGAACTGACGAGTTAGTGGGAAGCAGTTTGGCGACCTCACATGATACGCTTATCTGCACATGACCATTCTTACCCGCCAATCCATCCCCCTTTCTTAGGACAACGAAAATAACTCCCTTCTGCAAAAGTACTACAAGAGCATATGCAACAAATACGTCGTCTGCTATTTGAGTGAATACAAAGAGAAAAAGGTACTTTCCATGTGTTGTCCTTTTGCGTATCCGTTATGTTGTTCCTACACACGTTTTAATAAGCATGTTTTTTTTTTTTTTTTCTCTGTTTGGTTCGTTCACCTCTCCTTTGCACCATCCCACGGGGACGCAGATTGGCCTGAGGTGGAGGACGGAAGATGAAATTGTGAGCGGGAAGGGACACATGATTTGTTCCGCCAACGATTGCAACAACACGGATTTGAAGACGTACGAATTTCTCTTTCGCTATGACGAGGGGGGCATCCAGAAGGAGGTAACGGAAGGGTGGTGGGCTCTGTGTTGCTCGCCCACTCCAAATATCAAACGGAAAAACGTGTTCCCTCCTGTGAAAGTCGCAATGCCACACAACTGTACTGTGCCTTTCCTCCTACACCCAATTGCAGACGAAGGTGAAGCTGCGGGCCTGCATGGATTGCGCGTATAAGATTAATTACGGAGAAATTAAAAAGTACCTCAAAAAGAAGTCCAAGCGGAAGGGGAAGGGCGGCGAAAGTGGGAGAAGTAGCAGCGAAAGCGAAAATAGCAGCAGTGAAAGTGAACGTAGTTGTAGCCGCAAACGTGGAAGTAGACGATAACGGAGCCACATCGACGATCGCGAAAAATAGAAGCCATGTACTATGCAACAGTACCAACTGAAGTGAGTGCCGATTTTTTTTTTTTTTTTTTTTTTTTTCCCAACTTTTCGTCTGCCCGTTTGGTTGCCCCTCCAAAGAAGGAAAAAAGTCCCGTCCGATTTATACCACATTGGAGGGAAGACAAGCTTTCCCCTGACTTCCTATCTTTACTGTTTTGCAAAAAAGGCAGTATACCATATATAACTCAACCTGTGGAAATTTTCCCGTGTGAACTACCATGTTGTGCGTTATCTCGTCCAGACCACGCAAAAATACCCCTCCGCTGCACAACACACGCAAAGAATTATTTCCAATTTTTTTGAGCAAGGATTGTTTCACTTCCCTATTCGCGCAGACGCAGAGCTGCCTTTTTGTTGTTCTACCGTGTTTGTTTTCGCATGTCCATTTGTAGCAATTTTTTTTTTTCCCCCTTTTTTTTTGTTTTCCCACCTGTGTTGGTACTTATTTGTGAAATAAACGAGTAGTAATTTTGGCCCCCTTAAATGGTGATACCTTCATCAAAAATGTTAAAGCGTCACTTCACGGCATGGTCTTGTTTGTGGGAGATAAATATAAAAAAGAATAAAAGTAAGTAATTTTTTTTTTACGTTATAGGGAAGAAAAAGGGCTCACCCTCCCTTACCTACACCTTTGCTTAACCCACACGTGTGCATCCCTCCTCGCATATGCACACAGATCGAGCTACAGAGAATGTGCCTTTTTGAGGAGCCGAGAGGGGACCGCTTACCGCTAACACACACGTAGATTTCCACGTGTGTACATTACGGAGGTAGAGTTCCCCCGGGTGCCCCAATGAAGCCGCTTATCTGCGCACACAAGGGGCGCGTCTACAATGAAATTACCAAGCAGACGAAGCTTGCCAAAAATAAAGACACCCTGCAGAAGACCAAATACCTGGACATCTCCTCCATCTCGGTCATTATCGACTGGTTAAACAGTCTCCAATTAAGTAAAAAATATATAAATGAACAAAACATTTACGAAGAGCTACAAAATGGGCACTTAATTTTAAAGCTAATTCAGCTTTACAACCCCCAGGTGGAAATTAAAGGAATATTTCCAAAAGCGATGAAAAAAAAATGTGCAATCCAAAATTTGGAAAAAGCTTTGTCAATCATTTATGGAAATAACCCATATTACTACTCCATGGTTTCTTCGCTAGATATATATGAACAGAAAAAAAAAAAAATTCATATATTGTTAATACAGCTTTTTAGCAAATTCGAGTTTGCCATTTTGACCAGAATAGCAACTCCCTTGTTAAACTGGTACAACCAAACACTTCGGAAATTTCAGGTGCCCCTCCATAGTGAGACACTGAGCAACCCCTTTGACGTCACCCCGAGGGTACATTACAAGGAGAAAGCACATCTCAGAGGGGATGATTCCCCAAATGAGGAGGAACACAAATCGGGGGAGACCAAATGGAAGGACTGTATATTGAAGAGCTTCGCAAGTTATGTCCTATTTAAAGATAAAACGGAAGAAGCAGACAACTACACCCCTCACATTGTTAAAGACTTTTCCGACTGCATAAAAATCTTTCTCATATTTTACAGATATGGTTACATAACCCAAGAACAATTCAGACATGCAAACATATTGGACATACGAAATAAATACTTCTTTCTGCGGAATTTGCTCAAAAAGTTGAACATTCCAATTGTTTTACAAAATCAATATTTTAATAATCCCTGCGAAGTTGCAATTCTTTTGCAGCTAAAATTTATCCAGTTCTTCATTCGTAATGAGGGGTATGAAAAAGCTATTGATTTGGATGGGGAACACTTTTTTTTTTCTGACCTGTTCAGGCAAAAAGTAATGCAAACTAGCGAAAAAAAAAAAAAAAAAAAAAAAATCAAATTGTACATGGGGGTTACCTCAGTGACTCGTCAAACGGTGGTTGCACCCTCGTGGGGGGCGATAACGGAATCTCGAAGAAGAACACAGGTAGGAAATTCTCACGTGTTTCGAACTTGCCTATATTACATACGCAGAAACGAGAATCGACATAGTTACACATCGAAACGGCCGTTTCGTCGGGTGACCAAATTTGAGCCAGCCGAATTACAGCTAGCCAAAGTGAACGCCTACCATGTGCAAGGAAAAAAAAAAAATTCTCAGCAACGCGACACTTGGTACACATAGAATGGACAACATCATTCCCATGTGCGGGCATTCCGAAAAAGACATATTCAGGAGGAGACACATAAGGGTCATATGAAAAATATTTTACCCGCATAGTGAAGAGAACGCGCTGCGCAGAAAAGCCACCCCAATTCAAAGGAAAGAAGACACATAATAAAAAATAACAAATTGGGTTGACCCCCGAAAAATAAAAACAAGGAGCGATAACTCTACTGAACATACCGCATAGGCGGCAAGACAAACCTTGGGGAAATGCAAAATACGCTTTGACGAACAGTCTATACAGATTGGAATCCCCCCAAAAAATTAACACTAAATGGCATTGCAAAAAGAGGAAGCATGGAAACGGAGCGTCCTTTTTGGGTAATGCGAAATTACCCCAAAATGGGACCTCTGCTTCGCGAAATGTTTTAGTCGTAGTCATAAACCCTGCTCACAGGAACAAAATGAAAAAGGCAAACCACAAATGCTACTGAGGAGTGTACGTACGTGTACGTACACTTGTGCACAATCCAGATAAAGCTTAAAAGCGGCCAACAATATTGGGGAAAAAAAAAAAGAGAATGCGCATTACAGTTCGCTAAAATGTTAGATTACCCTTTGATCCTTTTAGTGAGCTCACTGCAGGTGATGTGGAGCTTTCCGTTAGAACGGCTCATAAAAGTTATTTTTAAAGTGCTCAATTTTTTTTTCTTTATCAACTCACAGAAGGGGGAGGGGTGAAAAAAAAATAAAAAACAAATTACTCTCTGAATAACGTTTTTTCACACACTAACCCGCTGAATGCATGTTAGCAAAAAATATATCATCACAACGGAGAACTCTCGCACATGTATACTCATATGTGCTGTGTAGGACCGTCAGGTAGAATAGCTTGGCAATTTTTATGCGCATCAAAATGCCTTCATAATAGTGCATTCCGCAGGGCGGAAGAGCTGTCAGAAGAAAGGCACGTTTGCAAGAGCAGTTTCGCTCTCGCGGACTGGACTCCTTGTGCGTAACATGTGGCGCGCATATCGAGCATATGCACATCTGCAAGTGTCCATATATACGTGATGCATTTACTCGCAAAATTGGTTAAGAGCGAAACGGCGCACATAAGTACACTAACATTTTCGCAATGGTATGATGTGCACTTTTTACCTTGCACTTCGTGGGGGAGAAAAAACAAATTTCAAGATTTTTTCTATGGGATAAAACGGCATAGTCAGTATTTCGCCTCCATAAATTTAAAATATTCGCACGAAAGTGTAACAATCCTTGGGAATTTTTTAAAAAAATATATGGCAAAATTTTTTCGCCTCCACTGAAATACTCATATAATGTGCCAATTGGAAAAAAAAAAAATACAATAAAACAAAAAAGTAAAATTAATTAACATTTACATCTTGCTCTTTCGTGTACTGTGATCATCGTAGTACACCTTCTGCACATTTTTTGTAACACGAAATTGCTTTGCGTAATCTGGTTGCTCTATTTTTTTTTTTTTTTTTTGATCTTTTTTTTGTGTCAACGTATACCATGAGAAAACAGCAACATGTGTATGTATGTGCTTACACGTGGCTGCACGCGGATGGGTAACTGAGGTGTGCATACTCAGCGATGGCAAGTGTATATTTATATATAAATGGACGCATATGTGTAATTATACATATGTGCAAATGCAAAGCATGAGCGGAAACGCGCCTCCCTCGAAGAGGAGCACACATTCATACGCATCATTACACATGTGCGCGTTCAGCCATTCGTGTGTACTTCAGATCACCATGCTCTGTTGCACATTGACACACACGCAGGGTACGCATATGCGTATGCGTCTGTAAACACCCCGCGTTGCAAGGACGATTCGGCAATATACGCATGAGGATACGCGAACATGAATACAAAATTGCACACGTGGACACGCAAACACGTTCAAATTTGATCAGCAAGGTGTTCAAAAAAAAAAAAAAAAATACAATTCATTCAACACAATACAATGCAATAAAGTGGTGGCAATTTTGTGACAAAATAGCAACTGCGACCAGGTCACGAAATGCCAGTCCATCACACCAAAGCACAAGAGAGAGACAAATTCCAACCATCTTTAAATTTAACCAAATACAAATCCTTAACTTTCTCTTAAACAGCTTTTATTTTTTTATGATTGCTTTCTTTTTTACATCGCATTGCACAATTACGCTCACACTGAACGAATGTCCTTTTTTTAAGTTTCAATACATGCTCACAGGGAAGCAGCTCGTAACTTTGATCTTAACCGGAGAAAGAGATAAGCAATCAAAATTGCAGCAAAAAAAATCAGAAATAATCAGAAAAAAAATGAACCAAAAACGAGTGGTAAAATAAATAAAAAATTTTATTGCCATTCTGATCAATTTTGTATGAACAAACTAGCGCTTTTTTTTTTTTTTTTAACGCAATGTGTTAAGGTTTTTTTTTTTTTTTTGGTTGACCAGTTTTTTTCGTGCATATGCATGTTTGCTTATTTTTGACCCATTCGCACATTTATCACACTTATCGCATTTTTCACACTTGTCACGCTTGTCACACCCTTCACACTTGTAGCATTTTCTCGTGTATACATTTTTGTTCAACTTACATATCTTGACAGTTTGGCCACCCTTTCGCGCCACTTGTGTTTGTCACACCCTTCGCGCTTCTGCGTCTCCCTCAGTTACACTTGCCCTTTCCCCACTTTAAAAAAATGCTGCTTTGCTTTTTTTGTTTGTGAACCATTGTGAACACCTTCTTAAGGTTGCGCTCCTCGAGCTGTGCACTGCGTGTTCAGCTTTTCAATCGACAAATAATTTACCCCGAGCTCGGCGCACATCGAGGACATGCGCGTGAGTGTGTCTCTGTGCATACATATCCCGACCTGTTGTTTGTACAACTTGTGTGCGTCTCATGTCCAAACCACCTGCGTACCCCGTTCGCCATTTTTTACTGTCCATTATATATTTCCCACCCCCGCAATGCACTGCAATCATATTTCCCGCGCTCCCCATGTCTTGGCAGTCCACTTTCAAGTACACACACATTATGCATAATTAAGTGAATTAAAGGATCATTACAGACGTAGGCCGCCCTGTCTTCCAGTTCATTTTTATTTAATTGCATAAATCTTTAAGCCGCTTGGGGAAAATATGCGCCTGTGCGTACGTACACATATGTATACGCATATATACATACATATACATACATGCGCACCTGTATTACGCTCCAAGGACATGCATTTATTATTGTACACATGTGCATATGAGCCTTTGAGTGCACGCTGATAGGTAGGCATCTTCACGCGTATGCCTGCAATTTTGGCGGAGTTTGATAACCCTTACGGTGAAAAAATAAAAATGAGAAGAAGTGATAAGGCATGACCGTTCATCTCACGAGTGAGACCTTTTCTGCATTCTACGCCGAGCACACCACCCACACAGGGTTCACATATATATATATATATATTTATTTATCCTTACCAACGAGCTAACAATGGCTTGTTAGTGACCCGCTTTTCATCACTACGAATTCTTCACCACGCAGAACATCACGTGCGTGTGAAGACATGAATTTTTTCCTAGTTCAATATTGTTTCCATATACAGACAATTTGTAGCCAGGCGAAACGATCGCACTTTAGATTTTTAGACACATGGCTCTTTGGGTATCCGTTCGTCGCACCCTTTAGTAAGAGTGCGCCTACATCATTTATTTTGTTTTTCTTCACCGCGTTTGCTACATTTTGTTGCGCCACACTGGCATTTTTTTTTTTTTCCCATTACAATACATGAACAACTTTGGTTGTTACCACGCAATATCGCAGCGCATTCGCGAATTTTCACACTGGACGCGGTTTCTTTGCCCTTAATAGGTGAGAAGCGCGTGTAAAGACACAATGTACAACTAGGGCGTTACGTTGGTGTAACCCTTGCATAGTATTACTTGTTATTGTGTTAATTTTTTTTTTTTTTTTTAATGATTTTTAGTTGCTTTTTAGTTCCTTCACACATTTCTCATGTGTTTTTCGCAAAACTTTACCGTTTGACACGCTTGGCGTTTGTCCATCTGTGGTTTTTCGTAGCTCTCTCTTCCCCTCCCTCCGTTTTTGTGCGTCTTCTGCACTACACCTGTCATTGGCCTTGCAGAAACACTCTTTATGTATGACCATTTCGTTGTTTCCCTTTTTTTTTTTTTTTTTTTTTTTTTTTTGTTTGGCTAGCTCCACGCATTAAGGGGAACATTTCTGTTTATGCAATTTTGCCGTTTTAGATTTCATTTGCATTGACTATATATTAACCCACTCGTTGGTTTATTTTTTTTGAGGAATGAAGTTCCGTTTTATGTTTTCCCGGGGGGTGGATAGTTGCACACATCCGTGCGTTCACATATTGTGTTTATGAGTAGTAAACATATATATAATTGTCCACCCGTTGTCTGTTCTTTTCTTCGTACTTACTTTTTTTTATTTGCTAATTTAGCGTGATTATTTCCGTTTTCCTTACCGTTGGGACGCATCCTCCTGCTCGTAGTGCAATGTGCAACACCCCTAATGACACCACGTAGGTGTGATCAGCAAGTAAGGTGCGTCCGGAGTTAGTATTCCCCCTTTGAATGCCTCTGCAGTTTTATGCTGAATTGGTGCATTTTACTGACACGCTGTCCCAGGGTGTTGAAGTTACAACGTGGAAACAGTAAAGTTACACTTTAAAGTGGCAAAAAAAAAGGAAGAAGCTAGTTATAGTGCATGTCTTTTATTCGTGTCTTTTTTCCCTTCCCAGTCCAAAACTCATTTGTAACGAGGTAAGAGGAAGAAATACAACGGTGCAATTCTGTATCGGGTAACCTACACAAACTATACTACCTTTATAACCCTGTAAAAACCTAAAGAATGATTGAGGCAACAGGAAAGGTCGAGTATAGCAAGTCGAAGACGATTCCCTGTGATGGCAGCAATGATGATGATGAAGAGGAGGCTAGTAATTACCTGCCTGTAAAAAATGAAAAAACGCTAGATCTAGAAAAGGAGAATGAGACAAGTAACACCCTGGATGATATGGAGAAGAAATGCCAAGCCGATGAGGTCAGCAGGTCTGGAAAGGGGGCCAAGTCGAAGGGTGCAAAGGGTGTTAAAAGCGGGAAGAAAGAAAATAAGGTGAATGCCGCCAAGAACGTGAAGGGCGACGCAGCGGTAGAACTCACCAAAACAGACACCCTTGATGACGGTACCATGGATACAACTAGTGGAGGAGGTACCCCTTTTGATCTGATTACCAACGTGGGTATGGAAAAAACGTTGCATGAAAATGCCCCGGAAATTTTGAGTAAAGAGGGAAAAGGAGGACTTCCCCAAAGTTCGGACCACGTGGATGAAAGTAGAGACAACATGTGTATGGTTAGGATGGATACCCAGCTTGCTTCCAATGGTAACATGTACAGCAGGAATGTCGCCAGTACGAAGTATTATGATTCCATCGGGGGAAGCGGCACAGGTAGCAACGGGGACAGCAAGGATAACGCAGAGAGCGTTTATCCCAAGGAATTCTCCTCCGTGGAGGGAAAAAAGGGCGAAGATGATTGTTCGCCCTACGGAGGTAACCCCGATGGGATGAAGAACAGTGTGGAGCAGGCGTCAAAAGGGATCCTAAGCGAGGGCACCTTTGTAGCCGATTGCAGCAACATATCAAAAGAGGAAAAGGAAATATTCGCGAAAATGATAGACGACCAGACGAAGAAGAATATAATTAATGGTGGCCATAAAAATGGCGCAAAAGAAAGCGAGCCGTTCTGCATGGGCAGCGGAAATTTTTCCATCCCTGGTAAGGACAACACGGATTACACTAATGTGTATATGCATGGAAGGAACGACAACGGCAGTGAAGTCCTGTCGTACAATCATGCCAATGGTGGTGTGTGTGAAAAGGAAGGCATACAGACTTCCTATTCGCATGGTAAGGACAACCAGACGGCAGTCATGAATTATTGCACTGACGGTGCTGGGAAGCAATGTTTGGTCAACTATCCCGATATGCTGATGGGAAAGAAATGGAGTGACGATGTGGGAGGTGGTCATCATCGCCAGGACGAAGACAAGTGCAGCACGGAAGACGTAATCTACGTAGGGATGCAAACGGGTGGAAATAAAGCACAGCAGTACGAGGCGGATAGTAAAGACTTCCTCTACATAAAGAAGGAAGATTTAAAGACGGTTGCATATCATCAGGATATTTTCAATGATATAGAAAATATGAATGATAGCACCACAGAATGTTCCTCGTCTGTGAGGGACATCCCCCAATTGGTTGCTAACCATTCGGGAGTCTATTCAAGTAGGGTAAGCGACAAGGAGGGTGTAGTTATCACCTCGGGGCACTTCACTACATACAGTAATGCTAACAGTTTGGAGTTTAAGAATTCTTCGGCAGGGGAAGGTTCCCATTTGGAAATGGAAATGGAAAAGGAAAAGGAGTTAATTTGTGACAACTTGGGGTACATGCCGGTGGTGAGTAATGGTCCTAACACTGCTGAAGAGGAGGGAGCAAAAAACTCGTTTGCTCAGCATGTTGGTGGTGAGCCGAACAAGGGCGGGGTGGGTCTTTACTTGGCAGCAGGTCATACTAATAAAGGCCATTTCCCGCCAGGCGCTAGTAACAGTGCGTTGGAGAAGTGCGTGGTGAGTGAGAAGAAGGAGCAGGGAGGACCGATTAACATCCAGGGTAGCACTCCTATTGGTGGTCTAACGAGCGGTACCAATATGAACAGTGGGAGTCTAAATTACAACACCAGCAAGGGGAACGTCCTCCACGGGGAAACCCACTCCCCCAACGAGGCACTATACAAGAAGAAGAATTTCTACACTGAGAAGGAGGTGGTAGACAACATGAAAAAGAAAAACGAAACGACGCTAATAAAAGGTGAACTGCTTGATTTTTCAAAAAATGAAAATGATGAATTTTTGGAGGATTATTTTAAGAGTACAATTCCGGAGAACCTTTTGAGGAACATAAAATATGAGAACCCAAGCAACACGTTTAATGAAATGGTTAGCAATAGTGCTCATTACGATTTGGCTAGCCAATTGAGGAACAACAATTTAGCGAACACGTTTTATGGGTCTGGGCGTAGTGGGGACATGGGGGGGAAGAAAAGTGCAGAGGCGATGAACAACTCTGGAATGGTTGTTCCGGGTATGAATCTTAGAAGCAGAGGAGGAGCAACAGGGGTAGTAACGGCTACAGGGGGAAGAGATGCATTCCATGTGCAAGCAGATAAAGGGATGGATGCCAGGGAAGATTCCCAGATGATGCGCAGACAGAACAACGGTAGTTACAACTACATGGGGAATAATAACTACCACGGGAGTGGCTACAATGGGAACGGTTACAACGGGAACGGTTACAATGGAAATGGCTACAATGGGAATGGCTACAATGGGAATGGCTACAATGGGAGCAGTTACAACGGGATGGTCAACAGAAGCACGAGAGTGTGCAATGAAGCGGAATCGAATTACGCGTCTGGGAAGAGGTACTACATGTTGCCGCCCAAAAAATGTGATAACGTGAAGGACCAGAAGAACCAAATGTTAATGGCCTCGAAGCAGAAAATTAAGAAAATCTGGAACAAGTTTAAGAGTGGCGCGTCTAAGGATCAGAATCTGATTCCGACGTTCGAGAATGAGCAGAATTTGTTCCCCAAAATGCATGCACAAATGGGGACGCAAATGGGTGCACAAATGGGCACTCAGATAAACGCACAGTTAAACGCACAGTTAAACGCGCAGTTAAACACGCAGATAAATGCGCAGATGCAGGCCCAATTAGGTGTGGCCATGCACCCGCAGGTGACGTCTCCACTGCATACACAACTACCGGGACAGATGCACAGCGATTTTTACGGAATGTCAGGACCCTTCCAGACGTGCAACCAAGGTGGAGTTGGCATCATGGGCGTGGGTGCAGGTCCGTTGATGAGTCCCTTCAAGGAGTGCATAAGCAAACCCCTAC
The DNA here is from genome assembly GCF_001680005.1 of Plasmodium coatneyi. Lineage (NCBI taxonomy): Eukaryota > Apicomplexa > Aconoidasida > Haemosporida > Plasmodiidae > Plasmodium > Plasmodium coatneyi. The sequence continues at coordinate 721,348 of NC_033556.1, forward strand.
GTCGAGGCAGCAATGTGGTAGAGAAACCAATAAAGTCCAAATGTATATACAACTGGAAGTTGGCGCAGAAGTCGCTTCTTAAGATGTTACATAGTGCACACAACTACAATTTTAACGGAGTGCAATACGCAGATTGGCAATTGACCTCCATCCCGACGTTGGGTTTTTCCAAGTCGAGTAACCGAGTGCAACAAATGTATAAGGCAGTGATTCCCTCGAAGGATGGTAATAGTAAGAATGAGGTGAAGTTGTTCTTGAAAAAGGTCCCGATATATATATGGATCAAGCAGTATAACCTAATGAATGAATACGATGGAGAGTACGTAACGGACGGGGAAAATTTCGTCATGGAGGCGACTTCTTTAGCTTTCCTGAATGAGCACCATCCAGGGATAACCCCCAAGTTGCATCGAATTTTGTATGAGCCTGATGGGAAGGAACCCAATGAGTACAACATCCCCCCTAAGTCCATGTTTAACAGTTTAGGCTTATTCAATGATATTCTAACGGAGCGATTAAAATGCAACATAAGTGGCAACATTGTTATTGTGTCTGAATTCTTCAGTGAGGATATTTTAGATTTTATCGACCGAAGACAGAAAAAGTTAAATATGAAAATAAGCAACAATGAGAAGAGCTACATTTTATACCAATGTTTGAAGTTACTGATCAGGTTGCATGACGCAGGTTTGTCCCACTTAGATTTGACCCCAGAGAATATTCTCATTTCCGATAGTTATGAGATGCGTTTATGTGACTTGTCTAAGAGTACGCCAATATATACGCACAATTTGAGACACATAAAGGATGTGAATCGGTTGTATTTGTTTGAATCGTGTGAGCCTACCATTGCGAAAGGAGCTTACATGCCTCCAGAATGTTGGAAGATTTATTGGAAATATGACACGATGAAGATTAAGAACCCGTTACGTGATTTAAAGAACATCACTGATCAGGAGAAACGGAAACAATTCTACTTTGACGTATCCAGTGCAGATAAGTTTATGTTGGGTGTCTTCTTCTTTTGGATATGGACCAATGGGAATTTGTGGAAATGTTCCGACCCGTTACAGGACGAGGACTTCTTCTACTTTGTCAAGTGTGACATGAACTTTGACAAATTCGAGTTGACGCGCAAGTGGCCGAGCGAGTTGAAGAGCATCATCAAGGTGAGCCATCAATTCGCGCAGCGGCGAAGTGGTCTCTTTGTGTGGACCGTTGTTTGGTTTATATGTCTGTTTGTACGACCATTTATACGCGCATTTGTTCACCCATTTGTGCGCCTGTTTCCCCCCCGCAGCAACTGCTACACGTGGAGCACAGGAAGAAGTTGAACCTGAAGGACCTGAGCATGCACCCATGGTGGTCCTACAAGTTGCAATAACCACGGTGGGTTGCAAGGAGGACAAACCAACACAAAGCAACAATCACAGTACAGTATGTGCGTATGATGCCCACCACCACACGTCACATCGACGTGAACGCTTTTAAGGGCACCAACTCCGCGACATACATTTTGAGCAGAATACCCCCACGTTACGTCACCTAACAGGGAGCGTTTTACATGCTCGTCGTTCTTCCACTTTGGTTCCTTTTCTATCCGTTCTTGTCCGTTTTCTTTTTTTTTTTTGTCTCATTTGGAAACTCTAATTTTTGGTCATTTTTTAGTACTCTTATTGAGCTGCAAAAACTTACGTCGGGTGTGTATACTATACTGTACTATTCTATAGTATACTATGGGCCCCTTTTTCGCAGCTTATTCTTAACTTTTTCCCATTTTGCGAACCGCCAACGGGTTGCCCAAACTTACATTAGACATTTTAAAAATATTAGGGCTAAATTTTAATCAACTTTATCAATGAATGAGTTTTATTTAGTTATAGAAGGGAGGTGGGAAGTAAAAAAAAAACCCACCCCCTGATTAAAATATTCGCGCGCGGGGTAGGTCTTACAGATGCATGCATGCAGAGATGTAGAAATTTAAACAAAAGGAGAACAAGACGGGGGGGTATATATATTTAAATATATAGCGTGCACGGAAATATTCTTGTAACAAAAAAAAAAAAAAATAAAAGGTGATAAAACATATTGGGGGGGAAATGAACAAAATATTCGGAGCGTGCACTTCTACATGCCTCAAATGCATTCATGTAAACAAAAAGGAACGGGAGAGCTTGCATGGGGCGTGCACGGAAAAAGTGGCACGTACACATAAAAGTGTATAAATATATACACCCACACATATATATATTTACATGTGTGCACTTGCCCTTATGCACAGTACCCTGCAAACTGCACAACGGAGAAGTCCGCAAAGGGATACGGGTTCGGTCGGGTCGGTCGGCTCGGTTACGTCCAGTCGTCTTCTCCGAAAAAAAAGAAAAGAGCGTAAGAAGCATAATAATGCATACGTGCAACCATCGTATAATAATCATCCGGGCGTGTTTAGGTTTAAAAAAAATCATGGGATTTACAAAATTCGTTCAAGCTGTGGTGGGTAGATTGGGTATAATTTTGAACTACCCTCTCCCCCCTGGTAAGGCCTTCCTCGTATGTTTCTATTCTGGAGTGAAAATTGTTCATAGGGCCTCTCTTTTCTGATTATGCTTACATGTTTGTGGGGTTGATAGACTTTATTGGGAACCCTCATAACTTGGGGTTAAAAGCGCCCCTACCCCTCTGGGGCAGGCATCCCCGTGAAATGTTAAACACCTCTATACGTGGTAAGCAGGTTCTCCTATGTATAACCAGATGAATAGCACACCCACAACGGGGGCATATACACACAACACACTTGTTGCTTCCCAACTTAAACAGGCCAATGGTGTCTTCTCTTTCCCCTACGCGGTATTATCCTTCTGCTTCGGAAATTGCTTCTTTATCATGTAGAATGTAACACCGATGATGAATCCCACGAGGCAGCCAGCGAGAGCCTGTGACAGGGTATGATCCTGGATGTAATAACGACTCCAAGGTATTGGTAACAGCGCAATGAGGGCAAGGAGGTAGGCCATTATGGTCCACTTATCTTTTTTGGACTCTGGTAGATGCAGTAACATAAAGGTGAGTAAACTGAAAGAAAAGGCGCTATGTCCGGATGGCATTCCATAGCATCGCAATGCACTATGAACCGGTCTACCCATTTTTATCATATTCTTCAATACATAATCGTTCAGTATTAATTGGGTGGGGAAAATGAGACCAAGGTAAAACAAAAATTTGTTAAAGGTTAGCAACAACCCCAGTAATGTTAGAATGACTAATCCATATGGTATGTACCCATAGATGGTGGAAACCACGGAAAGGATGTCGTCGGTGTTTCTAACAGTAACGAATAGTACACCATACATCTCCATTATACACGTCTTCAATACGGCTAGCTTTTTATTTTTATTCATCATTTTTTGGAATATACTAAGACCTTTTAGCTTATCTGCTATTTTATACTTGGCTTCACATAAGGGGTACTTGGCATAGAGCTCATCGTAATTGCCATCACTTCTAAGGTAGTAATGAATTTCCTCCTCTGGGTTTATAAATATAGGCTTTAAAGAACTCATTTTTTTACTGCGCAGGTTATTAATTTTTATCTTTTCGTCCAAATAGTCCTCCATCTTTTTATTCACATTTTCTTTGTCCTCACCATTCTTCTTATTCTCCTTCGTTCCATTTTGATCTGATTGTAACACCCGACCCTTGGCCCAAGAGGTAAAGTAGCCTATCAGGTTGATGCATCTTGCTGTTGTTATTAACTGCCCAAAAGTTAGTACTGCCGGTGCATAAACGGTTATCATGCTAAAACTCTTGGCTTCTAATTTGGGGATGCTTCAGCAGAATGGGGGGGTGAGTCGCGAGCGAAAACATAGGCATAACAGGGGAAGACGACCAGAGGGGATGGGGGAGGAGAAGAGGTTCTTCTACAAACGTCGTCGTCGTGATGGTCGTCTTTCTCCCCTTTCCTATATATACGTATAAGTATACATATAGCTATACGCGCTTGTTTTAAGCCATGAAAAAATTCGGAGCATGCTACGGGTACATGTTGCGGGTAGATGCTAAACGCTCGAACCGCGCTACATGCTTCTTCGGGGGAAACTTCTAATTTTTTTTCTCACGTCATCTCATATCTGCCATTTAACACTCCAATAACGCAGGGGTATGATGACTGGCGAAACATAAGTACGTGGAAGAAGCTGCTTGAACTCGGCCCGCGCCAAACTTTTACCGTTACGTAGGGAGCCACGGTTAGAGTAACATTTCGAAAATGGCCTCGCGTAAAAAGAAGCTATTATTTTTTTTCTATTTTTTGCAGTTCAGTACGGCTACTATATAGCAACGAAAAAAAATTAAAAAGGTAAAAATAGGTACATAAGAATCAACGGTAGAAATTTTAAAAAAATTCTTTAAAAAAGCAATTCCATTTTTCTTAAAAAATGGTAAGCGTGAACCCGGTAAAAAAAGTAAAAGTAAAAACGGCAAAATGGCAAAACGGAAGAAGCGCAAAAAGCAAAGGCAAAATGCGAAAGGCGAAGCGCAAAATAAATTTTTATATTAGGTATAATACATATCACCCTCGTTAGAAATAATAACTCTTTTCCCCTCTTCTGGAGAAAAAAAAATTACGGAATATAAACGTAAATATTTTACCGACCGACCGCGCATTATTTTTTTCTTATAGCATTATATATAACCTGCTTTTTTTTTTTTTTTTTCTGTGTGCATGCTCTGCATTTTTTTTTTAAATGTTGGTACGCAGTAAAGTATATATTATGCGCTCAGTTTGATAATGGGTAAAACTTAATATAAAATTATAAACATGTAAAATTTATAAACGTAAATTTGACATATGCTCTCGGCACGCATAGCAGCATGGCCAATAACAAAAAATGACATATATTTTTTTTTTACGTACGCAAAAATATTCTTCACGGTATGTAATTTATATTATGCAAATTATTGCAGATATGTTTTCGTTTTCTAAATTTTTAAAACTGCAATTTTTCGCTTTCTCAAGATTGACACGTTTTTGCTGCTGCTCAGCTGTGCCTCTTTTCGCGCGTTTATAAATTTAAAAAAAAAGAAACAGACCATCCTTCCGCATAAAGTAAAAGTTACTACTAAGTATTGTCGCAACGTAAATTTCAGCGAGGCACCAATTTGCGAACACGTGGTTTGTTTTTTGGAGTATAATTTGCTGGCTGTCTGCGCCTATCCCGACAGCGCAGAATTGTAGTTGCACTTGTTACGTTGCTTTTGTTTTTGTCTTCGTCCGCGAAAATTTTTCCCTGTCATATAATTTTAAATAAGTTTTATTGCTAATAAGTACAACTTTAATCATCAGGATATGTGAATTTAAACTTTTTCTGAATTCAATATTCAATAATTATTCACACGTTGGAATACACCGGGTGGTGGGTATGTTTTGAGTTAGTGAAAAATATGTAAGAAAGACGCATTTCACAATTGCCAATTATGTGTGGCACGACAGCAGATATACAAGAGGAACAGTATTTTTGCGATTATTTATAAAAATTAGGAAAGGTGCATTATAAGCAATAATTCAAATGAAAAATTAAATACCAACATTGTTACACACAGATGTTTCTTATATAGATAAAATGTGTACGAAATATTTTATTCATAGTTATATGATCGCTGCAGTGACTACTAAGACGTGTATGAGGACTACTGATATTAACATATTAGATTTGATGGTAATTATAGACCGAATACAGCCTTATGTTAGGAAGTTTATTTGATAAATTAAATAAAGAATAAAAAAAGGAGGAGCTCCAAAAAATGTTACATTCTAAAAAAAAACCTGAAACACCTGTGCATCCTCATTTTCAAGATAGGGGGTCATACAAGACAGGCTTGGTCGAACATGGAATGTTGCGTCCATTCGTCTCTAGAAAAAAAGCTAAGTTAATCATCGATTCCTCTAACATTATGGAAACAATATATCATACATTAAGAAGCACATTTTTTTTTGTCAAATCGGCATAGCTGCTACGATGCTAAGAATAATTTTACGTTTATGCTTTTATCATAGAGGTGTATGCGTAAATTCAGTGATAACATATAAGTATTTTATGTTAATATATATAATTTATATCTTCCTTGAATTGTAATTATGATGTATATATACATTACTCGTTTTACGCTGAACGGTTAATAGATTATTCCATTTGGATCGACGTTTAAAAGGGAATAATAAAAAAAAAGAGGAGATAGTTTGCAAGAAAATATGGAAAAATTTTTATACAGTACATAAGTATAACAGGGTAAAAATTGATATACATAGTTCGTGTTGGAAGCTATGATAGGGGATCTTTTACTAAACGGTGTTTCTAATTTATTTTATTTAGAAAACACAGGAGGAAATTATTCATCATTTAAGAGAGGGATAAAATTTTTTAGTAAAAGTATGACCAAATGATGTATCGCAACGTTATCGAAAATGAATCCTGCCTTGTACAAGCATTAGTATGGGCAAATACAAATGTAATTGGAAAATGGGGAAAAATGTCTTTACACTTTTTACGTTCTATGCAGAGCATTTAAATTTTACTAATTTTTCTGTTTTGTTAGCAATTTTATTTTTGCGTGATTGTTTTTAATTGAATAACTTAATATGGTTAGAAAATCCCCCTTTTTCAGTGTTTTCCTGTTAAAATAATGTTTCCTTTTGTGTACAGGTTATCCATGAACTTTGTTTTTTAGGATTTATCTCAATATGTCGTTATCATTATAAATTGAATATTTTGATTAATTTGTTCATATTCTTCTTAACAATTATGGAAAAAACTTTTTCCATTTAACAAAAAACGTATGACACGTAAGAAATTATGTGTGTTGAATAGAACGGAAAAATATTTAATTGTTTACAAATTTGCACATTATGTAATAATTAATTTGGGGATTATGTTATTTTGTCTGACGTCTTTTATTAATTATATGGTACAGAATTTACATATATCTCATTCTGTAAACACTGCCACAAGGTTTTCTTAAAAATTATGCGGTTGATATTTTACTGTTTAAGTATTATATGTGAACTGCGAAAATTGGAGGTATTTTTTTTGACATCTATTATTTTATAGAATAATTTTTTGAGAAGAAAGAATGAATAGTATATTTATGTAATTATAAGAAGTTATATTCACACGCCTCTAACTTTACAATTCTGTTGGTGAGAGAGTAGTATTGTGTTTTGCGGTACACAGTAATATATATGAATGAACATTTTGAATTATTTACTGAGAGCAGTACATAAGAAATTCAAGAAATGTGCGATATTGTTCAGTGCTCCTTTTAAGTAGTATTAGAAATATGTACCATTTCATAATTCCTTTTCTACAGAAGGAAGGTGTGTAATAATGATTGATGTTTATTTATGAACGGGTTCTTTGGGTTTGCTCGCATCCGTTTACTTTATAATAAATGACACTGCTACTATTGTGATGCACGCTTCCAATGGAAGATATCTTTTGATATTTATGTTTCTTAAAAGTGTAAAATATTGTTTAGGAAGCTATATATACACATTACTCTGGGTTTAGGGTATAGTAAATATTTTATTTCTATGCAAATCGATAGGATATTATTTATGTATAAATAATATTTTCATCATGGAGTAGAACCCTGTGAAGCATTCAAATATTAGAAAGTGGTAATGTAGAAAATATGGACGCAGAACCTATTAAAATTGATTTGTCCAATGAACACACATATCTCTCTGGAATTTTTTTTTATTCGGGTTGCTAACACATTGGGAATGGGACGAATTTAAGGAATAAGGAGTGCCTTCTTTTTTTTTGTTTAACCTTTTCACATGGTTCATGCTTATGTGTGATTTTGTCCACATGTGTATATGGGAAACCGCGTAAAAAAAAATTTTTTGTTTATGGGGGTGTTTTTTTTTTGGACAGCGTAGAACGAATTTCTATGGTCTTCCTTTTAGTTTTAAAGGTACTGTATGTTGTGAAAGTCATGTATTCTGCGTTATCTAAAACATATATATTACTTAAAACGAGGACATCTTGTACGAACAGAAAAAGAAAAAGCGCCATCCCAGGTGCACACATATTATTGCATAATTATATACAATACCAACTTGGGGGATGATACTGATTTTCCTACTGCAACATTTTGACAGCAGTTTCCCTTCGAGTAAAAAAAAAAAAACTCGGTGCACCAAGGAAAATTAATTGCCCCCCTTAGAAGAAAGGAGCCCAGGAACATTTTTCACATAACCCGCCACATTCATACCTACATATAATTATATTTTGTGCTGCGCGTTGGGAGTTCTGCTAATTTGAGAATTTCCTTCAAAAAAAAACCCTCACCACCCTTTTTTTTTTTTTTTTTTTTTCGAACCTACGCGAACCTTCGCGAGAACGTGCACACTATTTGAAACACTCTTCAAACATCCATAATTGGACCTTAGAAAGAAAGAAAAAAAACAAATTATTAAGATTAAACAAATTACACAGATAAATATTTATAACAAAAAAATTTAATGAACATATATTTTTGATCTTGGCAGGAAGAAATTTCCCAACAAATCAATGAAGTGAAAGAAAATTTTTTTTTTCACTTATATTGTTTACACATGAACATGTAAACAATTTAATACACAAAACGAAAAAAAAAAAAAAAAAAAAAAGAGTATTTACAACACCCTGAACTCTAAACCCTGAACTTGGAACCTGTTCCTCACGAACATCTTCCTAAGGAATATCTTCCTTAGTAACAAAGTCTTCTTCCCTAAACCCGGAATCTGAACTGTGAATCCTGTTCCTTAGGCACACCTTCCTTAGGAACAAAGTCTTCCTCCCTAAACCCGGAATATGAACTTGGAACATCTTCCTTAGAAACATGAACCCTGAATTAGGAATCTGAACTTAGAACCTTTTCCTTAGGAACATCCTCTGTAGGAACGACGTGTTCCTCCCTAAAAACCTAACCCGGAATCTGAACTTTGAACCTGTTCCTTAGGAACATTTTCTTGTTTTATAAACTCAGAATCCATAAATTCTTCTACAATGATTTTAAGGAAGTCTTCCTTCGTCGAATGCAGATATTCCCTTTGACATTCGTCTAAGACTTCTAAATGAATATCAATAATGGTGCGGCGAACAACACCACGAAGATCAGCATGTTTTGTTGATCTCTTCGTTCTTCCCGTTGTAACAGATCTTGGTTGTTTACGTTCCTTTACTAAGGTATATTCATGTGGACCATCATCCTCGTCGTCCACATGATCAAGGAGATGTTCTTCTAAGGAAGGGCGACCAGATACCTGATGAGCCCTTCTGTGACGTTTTCTTCTTTTACCAAGAAAGAAAAAATACTACAAAAAAAAAAAAAAAAAAAAAAGGAGAAAATGTTTCTTTAATAGGCGTGAAATCGTGTTCATGCAACAATAATTACTACTTCAAACAAAAGTGTGAAATCCTACACAAACCCATAAATGCGAAATCCTACACACACCCTATGTACTAAATCCTACACGCTCCTTAAGTGCGAAACCTTACGCTCCTTTACTCATTTACTCATTCATTCATTCCTTTCATTTTTATTTTTTTTTTTTTTTCCTTTTTGCGGAAAAAATATTTTCTCCTTTTTTTTTTTTTTTTGCTTACTTTCCAAAGGAGATAACTTATGACAGAGGTACCAATTAGGACAGGAGCCAAAGGAAGGTAGGGGGTAAAATCAGACGGTTCTATGGGGTTACTAACTGGAACAGCTGTAGGTGACGGTACTGCTGCAGCTGTTGCACGTCTTGATGGTGGTGGACCTTGGGGTTTGTTTCCACCTTGTTGTGGTGGCCCTTGAGGTTTACCGGCAGGTGATGGTTCCCGTGTTCCCAGACTACCAGAACCGGAAGAACCTGGATTCCAGGTTCCCGTGGAACCGGTACCGGAAGAACCTGGGTTCCAAGTTCCCGTAGAACCGGTGCCACAAGAACCGGGGTTAGTATGAGTGTCGCCACCTCCTCCATCTAACAAGGAAGTAAGAAAAAAGGGGTGGTTTAAATAAAATCGAAGGTCGCAGAAACTGACATGTTGCGTGCACCTTTTGGGTGAACACATTTCTTTATTTTATTTTTTACTTTTTAATTTTTTTACGTCCTAATCTTTTTTGCACTTCCTTTTTACGCTTCTTTCACTTTCTAAATTTTTTTACGTGTCCTAATTTTTTTTACACTTCCTTTTTACACTTCTTTCACTTTGTAATTTTTTTTATTTTTTACTTTTTTAATTTTTTAAACCGTACACCGGAGTATACACGTAGACAGGAAGTGTTCACTTTTTTTTTTATTATTATTACCTGGTGTTGCTGCATGTGAGGTTCCTGGGCCGGAGGAACTGGGATTCTTTGAACTGTCCATAACTGCAGGATTGAGACCTGAAATGTTAGAGGTAATGACATTAGTTACAGTAACAGTACCCATATTACTACCTGGTTCCCCAACAGGGCCAATTCCCCCCCTTCTAGCTTCATGGTGCTCATTAGGAAGAGAAGGAGTGAAAGAAGATGCTGGCAGATCGTCGTCCAAAGGAAAACATGCATCAATGTTTTCCTCAGCATCAGCTTCTCTGTTATTACAATCTACAGTTGAAGACGTACCTGCTCCTGCTTTCCCTCCTGCACTTCCTTGATCTGCTGTACCTGAACTACCTGGTTGTGGTGGTGTTACTGGTCCACCTGGGGGTGCTGTGGGTGCTGGTGCGGGGGGTTCTTCACTTCTGGCCACTTCTGTATTCTTTTCCTTAGGGTTAATAGCCTTTGGTTGTTTATCCTCCGGACATATTTTCTCTAGAGTTTTCTGTATTTTTGGATTACCCTCGAGATTCTTTTTTACTGTACTCCATATATTTCCATTATTCCCTCCCTTGCAATTTAGACTGGGTTCCCTTTTACACTCAATGCAGGAGCCACTCTTACCATTATCCATACACCAAGTATCCTTTTGATTATTTCCTTTCTGAAACATTTGTTTTATGTTTTCTTCTGTAATAGGACATTTTTCCTTAAATTTCTCGAGCAGCATATCTGCGTATGCATTCAGTAGAGCGCATTTCATAGTTTGATGGTATATTTTATTATTTCCCTTTGCATTCGGTCCACCGCTTTCTTCCCTTTGAGTGTTGTATATATGCTTTAAACCTCTAACTATTTGTACACATGCTTCTTTATTCTTCTGTTCAGTGCCAGTACAATAGTTGTCCATATTATCGCCCGTATTAGACGTGGCATTAGCGAGTGCGTCGATCCCTCCCTTCATACCGTCCCAAATGTCCTTCTGCCAATACAATGGAAAAAAGAGAAAAATGAACATGTAAGTAATAAGTAGTATATATAGGAAAACTCTTTCATTTCCTTCCTGTGAAAATGTACATACGACCACTGTAATTCTATAAAATTAGACAGCAATGTTCAATATGAATCCTTCCCAAACCTCCCACACCGTTGTGCTGTTCCCCTCCCTTTTGCGCTTATCCCTTTCGTCCCTCGTCCATTGTGTTATTACACATTGGGTGCGATCACATAAGGACTTAAATGTAGAACTTATACCTTCATCTAATTGTTTTTTTTTGTTGTCTTTATTGTGGAACACTTCATCCAACTTAGGTTTTACTTCCTCTTTTTTCCCTTTATCTTCTATTTTACACTTCGCATAATCCCCATACCTATCACATTGAACACAATCACCACCCTTACCATTCGGATCCTTACCCTTACACCATTCACCTATCTTTGCATTCCCTTTATCAAATGCTTGTTTTATTGTTTCCTCACTGATCTCACAGGGAGATATAACATACTTTCCCAATTCATCTGCATAAGCGTTCAGTAAAAGACAGGCCATAGTGTGCTTAAAAATCCTGTTATCTTCTGCCTTTCTCATTTTTTCCGCCTGTTCACCCTCACCATTCAGATCACTCTGATCTATTTGAATACCGTAAATGTACTGTAATCCTGCAGTAATGTATCGGCATGCTTTTCTCTCTGGGTCCGTAACTATTCTACTATCTGTCTTTGAATGTCCACTGCAATGAGTTTCCATATCTGCGTTATTTTTAAATATATATTCAAACATATCTGTGGCCCGATCCTTGATGTCCTTCTCCATGTTATCCTGTTCATAGAAGGAAAAAGAGGGAGGAAAGGGAAGGAAACAAATGTATGCTATGTAATTATATGTCCATCCCCCCTCTTATAATTATTATGTGCAATCCTACAATTATTATGTCCACTGCCACCCCTATAATTATGTCCATCCCCTATATGTGGGCGTCCATTTTCTTCCCCCGTATATCCGTTTTGTACACAACTACAATACACGCACACACAAAAAAAAAAACTGTCCCCAAACTGTATTGAACAACAGTGTCTTTTTATGGTAATGAACAAAACTGCCCCAAACTGTAATGAACAAAACTGCCACAAACTGCTATGGACAACACTGTGTTCCTTTTAATTGTAATGAAGACAATATATATATTGTGTTCACTTAGCTCTACCCCCTCTTTTTTAATTCTAATGAAGACAGTATATATTGTGTTCACTTACCCAGGTGGGACTTGTTCCTTTGTGTACACCCCATTTCTTTGTTACGCATTGTACGCGAGCACATAATCCAGTTTCCTTGGTGCAATCTTTGCCTGTAAAAAAGAGGAGTGATGATTTCGGTGCAAGAATTAGTAGTCGTTGAATGTGATGATATACAGGGGTGATGGTCCCGGTGATAGGTGGTCCTGGTCGTGGTGCCGCTTTTTGCACCTTCTTAGAGACAGATGCTAGTTTTGCATTCTTCTTACATAAAATATCTATAGTAGACAGAGTTGTCTTTATGTCGTTATTCGCCTGGAGCATGGGTTCCACCTTATTCTTTATTTCCTCATTGTTTAATTGACAATTCAATTTCGCTTCCCTCTTACATTCAATACAATCAATACCACCCTTACTTTTATCCACACACCAATCATCCTTCTTTTCATTCCCTTTTTTAAATGCTTCCTCTATGGTCTTTCCGTCTATACAAGTTTCCCCCTTCTCTTCTAATTGGTCGACATAAGCATTTAATAAGACGCAGGACGCAGTTCGATGAAATATTAGGTTGTCCAGAATCCACTGTTCATTTTTTGCTTTGTCCTTACCCTTTTGAATTTTATATATATGTTCTAAACCCTTAACAATGAATTTGCAAGCCTCTTTATTTGCACCCACAAATGTACTGTTTCCATCTTTAATGTCCTTACATAAACTTTCAGCAGTTCCATTCGTTTTGTTTATATCCTCAGACAGTCTCCCTAATAAGCTTTTAACATCCCCCCAATATCCACCATCTTCACCCTAAAAGGAGAAAGAATATATTTTTATAATCAGTAGACACATATATGGTTAGTTGTCATCATCCTCGTTAATAAACGGAAGGTGCATTGCTCATTAAAGTTCACTTAACTGTAGGGCATAATGCTATAACTTACCCAATCCGTTGGATTGTTCTCCCGGCGCCCTCTATTCTTGAACCATTTAGGTGTAACACATTTTACACGTTGACATAGGTCACTATCAGTACAGAGAACATCGGAGGAGGATGGATTTGGGAGAGGTGATGATGCCTGTTTACTACTTTCTGCTATGGCTTGCTGAAGGGCGTTCTGTAAAAGCTCCACTTCTGCTTCCTGTTCCTTCTTTACTTCCTTCTCAATTTTTTCAATTTCATTTTTCAGTTTGTTCAATTCTGGACTACTTACAACTGTGCTACCACCCGCCCCACTGTCGTGACGTGCAAGGCTTTCACGCTCAGGCACCTTTCCTCCACTGTATTGCCGTGTACTACTTTTACACCATTTCCCGTTAGTTAATGCTATTATTTTATTAAGCATAATATTTGTCTCAAATAGTTCGTACAATTCACCTCCCATATCATTTCCTTTTCGCTCAGGAATGTTAAGTACACCATCATAAGAACATTCCGCATAGTTCTTATCTTTATCCATGTCCTGCCTTATTACTTTCACCCCCTGAAGGGCATGTTCTATGACCTTCCTCGGTACACAAAACCAATCCATATACCACATCCATACTTTTAATAAATCACATAAGGGAATATCTTTCACAGTGTTCTTACAACCTGTTTGGTTATCCTTATACTGTTTTTCTATTTCTGTCACGAGTATTGTATTCCTCACCAAGACTTCGCAGAAGTCTTTATATTTATTCATACCATCGCCAAGTTCTCCCTCCAAATCTTCACATAGAGAGCTCAGAGATTCCCATTCCCTATAATTCACCTTGTCCGCATCGGACACATTCTTAGAAAATGCTGTAAACCAATCTTCAATAAGAACTGCATGGGAATGTGGCATATTAAACATACGCATATTATATATACTTACTATACTTTCCTAAGAAAATTCACTTATATAAACGCAAAGTGCACATATATGTACATGTTGTCCGCATTGTTCCCACTTGATCAACGGAAGGAAAATCTTCCTTACACTCTTCTCCGTTCTCAAATCCGTTGCTTGTTTGTTGAATACACTCGAGAGGATTCTTTTTTTTCTTCATTCTTTCTCCTACTTTTTGTAATACTTCTTCTAACTTATTACTTGGTAAATTACTGCTGTCATCTTCAAAGTCCCGCAACTCACTCTCATTGTGTCTTCCCAATAGTTGAACCATGCCTTCCATGCTCCCCTTCTGCCTTCCTGCTGCTACTTCTGCATTCCCCCCTGTCCCCGTAGGACACCCTGTATTCCCCATTATAGTTCCATACATTTGAGTGTCACTTTTCTTCTTTTCTAACCATTCATTTACTTTATTTCCTATAAAATTTGCTCCTATTTTCATTCCACTGAATGGTAGGTCTTTACACTTCTCATGTGCTCCTATTAATTGACGTGCTTCTAAACTTACCCTTGCTGGTTCCATTATCCATTTAGCTATTTCATCTAACTTACAGTGTCCTTCATATAACTTTACCATAGTCATACTTCCAACTATACACCTAAAATAAGATTCCACTTCACCCAGATCTTCTATTTCCGCCTTCCCATCTACTTCTTTCCCTTTTCCTTTAATCCCATTCATGAAGAATTTTATTCTTATTAGAGTCTTGCACATTTCCTTCCTAACATTCGTCCATATAGTTCGACTATTGTCTATGCCACTACAAAGTGCTGCTACTTCTGTAGTATCCGTCTTTAAACGTTTCATTAATTCGTTAAACTGTCCTTCCAGGTCCCTCCATATTCCATCCTACAGTTCAAAAAAATTAGCGCACACATGTATATTCTACTGCATTACTCTGCTCTCGGAATTTATCATAAGTATATTTTATACTATTCCTCTTATATATTCTTTATTTGCTGTATAGCAGGAATGAATATACATCACTTTCATATTCAATCTACTCTAATATTTTTATCATAACTCATTCTTAACTGCACATAATCATACACTATTCCCCCTTTTCTTCTGCTTTCTAAATACTTCTTACCCAATAGTTTCCCTGTTCATACTTTCCTCCGTCCAGGAACCATGTTCGTATTATGTCAGCAAAGTATTCCGCCATGGTTACCCTTACATCCGTACTATATGCTTCATTGTTACATTAGAGTACTACATACTAATGGAAGCTCCATTAATTCGTCCAAGGAAGAAGATTCCTTCTAATATTCTTTCCCTCGCTGTCCACAGTTATTCCTTCTTCCTTACTTTGTTTTTATATCTGTGAACAAAAAAAAAAAGAAAAATTCTGTGCATGCGCCTTTTCCTATCTTCCTCCCTTTTTTTTGCCCTTTAATCCTCTTTTCTTTTTTTTTTTTTTTTTTTCATTTTTTCTTTTCTTCTAATATGAATTTTTTTTTTTTCTTTTCTTTCTATTTTCATTTATAACAAAAGGAAGAAAAAGAGAAAGAAAGAAAAGAAGAAGTTGAACGAAGAGGTTTCATTTACCCCCCATTATTCACTATGCAATCCACATATATAATACATACTTAACATTCTTATTTTTATTCGATCTAACCCATAATTTTTATATTCTTTTCTTTTTGGAATGTTCTTATATTTCATTAAGGAGTAAAAAAGGAAATTTCTTGCATGCGCACTATTCTACTCCCATCCCTTCATTCCTATACTTCCTACCTACATACCTTCCTACGTTCCACTAAAAAAAGGTAAGAAAGGGAGGAATTACGTTCCTTCAATTCTTTTCTTCTTTGTTTTCTTTATTTTTCTTTTTTTTCTCTTCTTTAGCCTATTACCTTTTTTTTTTTTTTTCTTCTTTTTTTAAGAAGAGAATATATAAAAAGAAAGAAGAAGAGATTAGAAATCTTTTTTTTTTCTTTTTGGAGAATTTTTTTCTTTTAAAAAGTAAGAATGGAAGAAAAAAAGAGGAGAAATGCAAAAAAAAGAATGGAAAAATGGAAAAAAAGAAAGGAGAAGCATACTGGAATGTACAAAATGATTAAAACATTGTAAGGAGGGAAGGAAGAAAAAATAGTAAGTAGCACAAATATCATAACAAATTGTACATATCACTTAATGGAAAAAAAATGAAGTATTATTATCATATTCCATTTCTACTTATATGTCCTTCAGATAATATTAACCATTTTGTAATAAATGATCTAAATATGCTTCTTTGTCATGAACATTTTCTTCCATTTCGACTTGTTCGACGACCAACGCAAGGAGTAACATCCACAACTTTGACAACTAAAAGATTTGTCCTGTGGGACTGTTCATATAGTTTGTTGCTTAGGTGTTACTTCTACTACGTTACGTGGATGGAACATTATCAGTAGCATTTTACATTTCCAGCTTATTGTGTTCCTTCCCTTCATTATTTTTTTATTCCCTTTCTTTCTTGCTTTCTTTCCTTTTTCCTTTTTTTTTTTTTTTGTTAAAAAAGAGAAGAACTTATCTAACATAAGGAACAGAATATTCGGATGGATCCTCCTCCGTTAAGTCAGGTTCTGAATCTACTGTTGTTGAGTTGTATGCTGAGGAATCATATTCATTCTCCTTATTTAACCTGCGTACTAATGACCTTTTTATTCTTCTACTTTTATTGTTGCTGCTCCTTCCTCCTCCTCCAAAGAAGGTGTTACGTAAGTCAGAAAATAAGGAGGTATACTGAAATTGGAACGGGAAGGAAGTGAGGGGGAGTGTAAAAATATGTGCACAGAATATATATATATGTACATTACTGCTCACATTTTAAACATTCATTTTTTTTTTACATTCCATTTTTCTTTTTACTTTTATTTTATGCATTCAATTTAACATTTATTCTATGGACTCTTTTTTAAAAAGACAGCAAATATGAATAAGTGTTATTATACATATTTCTTCTGTTAAGTGATACTTACCTTATACAGTAATAGTGAAACTGCTGGTAATCCTATTGCTGCTGCACCACCAACAGCACCACCAATAGTGGTGCTATCCATCCCAACGGACCCTGAGGCAGCTGGAAGTGTCTGTATGGATGATGATAGTGTTGACGCATGAGGTTTTCCTTGGGGAGGTGGTCCCTGTGGTTTATTACCACCTTGTTGTGGTGGTCCTTGAGGTTTCCCTGGGGGAGGTGGACTTTTGGGTCTCAGACTACCAGTGTTCTGGTTTCCCGTGGAACCGGAGGAACCTGGATTCCAAGTTCCTGTAGAACCGGAACCAGAAGAACCTGGATTCCAGGTTCCGGTACTACCTGGACCAGAGGATCCGGGTTTCCAGATTCCAGTGGAAACGGGTCCAGAAGAACCCGGAGACTGGTGTCCAGTAGAACCGGGTCCAGAAGAACCTGGGTTATAGGAGACACCACCTTCTACACCTAAAAATGGAACATGGAAAAGTAGTTTCAATGTAAGCAGGAGTCATTGGACGCAAGGAATGTTGTGGGTGCACTTTCCCTTTTCTGTATATTTTTTTTTCTCTCTGTAATAATACTTTCGAATTATGCATATTTGTTATATGCCCTACCTCCCCTTGCTGTATTTGTCTTACCTGCTTCCTCCTCGTCAGTGTCTTCCCTCCGTGCGCTGAATTCAGGGCATGCTATTTCCTGTGGTTGTAGAAATTCGTCCTTCTGAGGGTTCTCTTTGAATTTGTTACAATATGCTTCTCCGCCAGTTCGATTGCAAGCTGAACTTAACTCGTTATATGTTGTTTTAGCTTCCTTAAGGGAACGTTGGTATTCTTCCCTACTGCAATATTTAGTTTGCTCCCCATTATTTTTTATTTTATTATAGTCGTAATAATAATCGAAGAGTTTCTTAGCCGGTTCGAAACGTTCCTCCCTCATATAAGGGTATATATTATCGCACGTACATCCATATATAGAATCCTTGAGCTTATCATAAATTGGCCCCATAACCATTGAGATAGAGGCATCTCCCTTAGATGTTTCCTTATTTATTCTATCACCTAACCAGTAATAAAAGAAATGACAGGGTTTATAGTACTCCGGAATGCCCCCATCCATCTTCTCGGTACATGCGTAACAATAAGCCTGTACAATATCCTTGGGCAAGTTCGCATCCTTAATATTGAGTGTAGTTAATGCACTCTGAACTTTCGCAATTAATTTTGCGATACACTGTGACCCACTCCCTCCCACGGAACACTCACTGGCTCCCCCTAATTCGGCGTATCTTGTTTCTGAGGGTAATTTAACTGGAGCGCCTACCTTCTGATTCTAGGAAAATATAGAATTAAACAGAAGGAAATAGTACACGTAAATGTATATTATTATGCATTCCTTACATATTATTATTATTATTATTTTATTATGCTGAACACAAAGTATTGTATGTATAATATTTATTTATTTTAAATAGGAAATGACCAATCTATGCTACCTGTGATGGTGATGCTGTCCGTGCTGATTCCAGACGGGATGGTGTTGGTGCAGTGCATGTTAATTCTAGTGGTTGCTGAAATTCGTCCTTCTGAGGGTTCTCTTTAAATTTGTCACAATATGATTCTCCGCCAGTTTTATTGCAATCTGCACTTAATGTTGTATATGTTGATTTGGCTTTGTTGTAGGACTGATCGCACCTGTTATTATTGCAATATTTATGACAATCCTGGTTACTCTTCAGCTTATTGTAGTCATAGTACCAATCGAATAATACTTTAGCCTTTTCGAAGCGATCCTTCAAAATACTAGGGTATATATGAGTGCACTTACATTTAGAATCGAATTTCTGCAGCTTATCATAAATTTTCGTTATAATCGGTGAAAAATGGCTTTTCGTTGGAAATTTCTCCTTTACTTTGTCACCTAACCAATAATAAAAGAAATAAGGAAGATCATCATCGCCCAAAGAATTCAACCACTCCGCCGTTCCTGTCCGGTTACATGCGTGACAATAGTTTCTTGCAATTGTAGGAATTAACTCCCAATCTTTCCCATTGTATGACGATAATGAGTTCTTCAGTTCTCCTTCCAGATCAGTGGGGGTCTTCCGTTTTCCCTCCACTGGGAATGTACAACCTTTTATTCCATTTCCTTCTTCTAAAGTTTCGTATATTTTTTGTGAAGGTAATTTACTTGTGTCTGTGCCCTAAGAAAATATAGAATGTAAAATTGGCCAAGGAAGTGGAGTACGTATAGATGTATATTACCATGCATTCCTTACACATTATTATTGTTATTATTTTCCTATTATTATTATTTTGATGTGTGTGCGTGTGTACATATACAATATTTTATACATAATATTTATCCATATCCTATGTAAGGGAATAACTAACCTGTAGTGTGCACGCCATGGTTTATGTGTGTACATATTCTTCATATATAATAAAGTCATTTCAGAATATTCCCTTCATATATATTCGTACAAAACACACGTTTGAGGTTTATGCTTGCTTCCCACAGAAATTATAATGAGTAGAGAAGTACCAAATTTTTACTCCTCCTTCCTTCCTTTCTTAATAAAGATGAGTAATCCTTCACTTTCCAATTATGATATACACACACTACATACGTACGTGATAAATCATTAGGAACAGTTAATTCAGATGCAAATAAGAACAAAAATATATACTGGAATAATATGGAATAATAAAATAAGGAAGGATAAGAAGTGGATTTTTGCTTGACGCACTGCATACAATTCATGCATTATATTATTGTGTATTGTGTGTATGCTTGTTCATTTGGAGCATTCCATTATTATGTACACTTCTCTCTTATTATGTATATAAGCACACCTTTTTTTTTTTTTTTGACGAAAAATTTTTAACATGTACTACATACCTTTTATCTTTTATTGTTATGTTTAAAGGGCAGTTAATTGAAAATTGTTAATATGCATATTGCATAATTCAAACAGAAGAAAGAGCACCCTCTCTCCCTACCCTTCTTCCTTTTCCGGAATATGTGCACTTATTCATTTATATGCTCAGAGAAGAGTGCACATTTACAGAATAAATAAGAGGAGTGCAATACAAATATATATGCTCATATTTTGTTCAAAAGAGAGAGTGAAAATTATTTGTGTGCACCTCCATATTAGTGCTCCTCAGTGTACACCCTTCCCTCTTCCATAAGATAGTTTCGATCTAATAATTTTCATACCCTTCCCCCCCTTTTTTGTTTTTTCCCAATTCCTTATAATAAAATTATAAACAGTTTAAACAGAAAATATATTATACTATCTGAGTTCCATTTTTACACTCCATTTAATCTATATTACACAATAGAATTCACTTTACACCTCCTTCTTTCTCTGTCCGATAAGTATACTACACATAGTTTATTCATACATACACAACAACGTTGTGGAACGATGTGTACATTGTGCTCTAATTGATCATTCTTCTTCCTTTCTTTTTCCTTCCCTTCCTATATACTCTTTTTGCATTCTCCTCAAAGAGAGGAAAAGCAGCCACCTTCCCTTTCCTTATACACTTTCTGCATTTTTTTTAAGGAGGAAGTGAAAGGGGAGTAAAGAACATTTCTACCTTATTCACTTATTGCATTTCTTTTAAAAGGAAAGGGAGGGAAAAGCAGAAGGATGAATGTGCCTTCCTCCTTTATGCAATTTCTGCATTCTTATCAGAAGGAAGAGAAGGCAGAAGGAAGGAGAAAGGAAGAAGTGTACACCGTTCCACAACGTTCTGTGCATGTGTATGTAGTTCCTTTTTTTTATATACTTGTATTATACTTGTATTGTGAATAGAGAAATAATGTAGGAAAAAAATATAAAAAGATAAATTATGGCTTGAATGGTTTTTGTATATATTATAATCTCCAATTCTATATACTATACCGCTGCATTGCAGCAGTTGCCCCTATTTATGCTGTGCTTGTAAATATTCATTTATTACACATATTGTTCTCTATACATTCCTTATATAAAAATTTCGAGTTTATTCCTTAGTAGGGCGACCATAGAACACTTCCACTTCATGGTACTGCACTCCTCTTAATTATGTCAAACATAACCACAATTATATCAAACATGTAGATTATCAGAGTAGGCTGTTATATCGAACATATATAACAGGAGTTGCTTGACCTTAAAGAACTAAAGTAAAAACGACATCGCACATATGTATACTTCCCTCCTTAGACCTTTCTTTCCTTTCCTTCCTCCTCCTTAGACCCTCGTTTCCTTCCTTCCATAGACCCTACCTCCTTAGAAATCTTTCCTTCCTCAGACCCCCTCCTTCCTTAGACCCTCTTCATTCCCTCCTTAGACCTCTTTTCCTTCTTTCCTCCTTAGGCCTCCTCCCTCCTTAGACCCTTCCATTCTTTCCCGAGACAATCCTTTCCTTCCTATCTTCCTTTTAACTTTTTTTTTTTTTTATACACCCATCGGGTGTACTTTCCGCTGGGGTGCCTAAGCAGCAAGCCACATTGCTGATCCTACATCTTAAAACAGATAAATACACAAGGTCATATTATTGTTCTTATACCCTAAAACAGCTAAATACCAGGTCATCTTGTTGTTCCATAACGTCGGAAGATCCTACAACGGAACCCATAAACTCTAAACCCTAAAACTCGAAACCCTAAACCCTAAACCATAAATCCTGAACCCTCAATTCTGTGCCTACACCCTAAATGTGCGCCTGAAACCAAAATCTTAAACCTTAAACCCTAAACCCTTCCTTTTCTCCTTAGACACTTCTTCCTTCCTTCTAACCCTGAACCACCCCCTGGGACCCCTCTTTTCCTTCCTCCTTAGACCCTACTTTCCTCTCCTTCAGAGAAATGTACCTCCCTTTTCATCCTCCTTAGATCTTTCCTTCCTTAAACTCTAAACCCTTCCCTCCTTAGATCCTTCCTCCCCTAATTAGAACTTCCTTCCTTCTTCCTCCGTAGACCCTTCTTCCCCCTACCACCTAACAACCCACATACAACCTAACAACCCACATACCACCTAACAACCCACATACCACCTAACAACCCACATACCACCTAACAACCCACATACCACCTAACAACCCACATACCACCTAACAACCCACATACCACCTAACAACCCACATACCACCTAACAACCTTCCTTCTAACCCCTTCTTCTTCTGGAAGGGGAACCAACGAAAAATGGATCCCCTCCCCTTCAACAGAGAGAGACACACATATGATTGGATTGCACTCCCCACCTCTCCCTTCATCCACCAAAATGTGACCTCTCCCCCTTTCAGGGAAGCTCAGTCTCCACTTTGTTACGCACCAAAAAATGGGATTGAAATTCCAATTGCAAAAGTCCATATATAAAATTTTTTAAGGAAGTTGCGCACAAATGAAACCTCCTTCGAATTATATTGTCCAAATGAAATTTTTAAGGACGTTGCGCACAAAATAGGTGGATTGAAGTTCTGGGTGCAAGGTCCGAAAAAAAATATATGGATTGCACAACCTATAAAAGTACATACTTTACACCAAAATGTCCAAGGAATGACAACAACACTTATTTAGAAACGTTTCCCACGAACCAGACTTGGCTCTACAAGCCTTTATCAAAATAATGCCCCTTCCATGACCATATAAATTTTATACAATTCTTGTACAATTTCTCGCCTGCGCTCATCTTTTTTGATTAGTGTGCAAAGTACGTTTATTTCCATTTGCCTCTATTTGTTCTGCCGAAACTTTCATTCTTTACTTTAATTCATTCGCGCGCAGAGAACGAATGAACCATTGCGCTGCGTTTGTTCACCTTATATTATTAATAAAATTTATATGTGCGAACATTGTGTTTAAGCTCACTGTACAACAAAAGAGCGAACTCAAAATGCCGAATGAAAAAAGGGGGGTATGAATACAAGAGTGCGTATCATATACTCTGTGCAGTGTTGTACGTATTAATTTTATGGAATAAACGAAAAAAAAAAAGTAGCCCCTCCTTTTTCTTGACAATTTCTTTTTCGCAATTTTTTCTGTGACAAATTTATTGGGGCATTTTTTGGACAATTTTTTTTTGTTGCAATTTTTTCTGTGTGACAAAAATTATATTAGGGCATTCATTTTCTTTTTGGCAAATTTTTTTTGCAATTTTTTTTTGTGCAATTTTTTCTCTGCGACAAATTTATATTAGGGCATTTTTTTGGATAACTTTTTTTTTTTTTTTTTTGCAATTTTCTCTGTGACCATTTTATTAGGGCATTTTGTTTTATGGACAACTCTTTTTTTGCAATTTTTTCTGTGACAAATTTATTCGCGCATTTTCTTTTGGACAATTGTTTTGTTTTTTTGGCTAATTTTTCTTTTAACTAAAATTATACTTAAAATCGAATAAACAAAAACAAGGAATGAGGCAGCTTCCCTTCTGTGAAGAACATTGTGTAATTTTTGCACTTTATTATGAACTGTGCATCTGAAAAATGTGTAACAGAAGAAGGCGGGCGAAAACCTCCTTTGCGAACCTTCTCGAACTTTCGCGCACTATTTGAAACACTTTTTCAAATGTCCATAATAATTGGAAGTAGGAAATAGAAAATTATTATGATAAAAAAAATTATTAAGGTAAAAAATTATAACAAAAAAAAATTTAATGAACATTTTTTGTATCTTCAACGAAAAAAATTATCCAAACAAATCAAAATAAGGGGAAAAATTTTTTTCCGCTTATATTGACCACACTGAAAGTGAGCATTTTCGTAGAAAACGAAAAAAAAAAGAAAAAATATTTACTACACCCTAAAACTGCAATCTGAACTTGGAACCTGTTCCTTAGGAATATCAACCATAAGAACAAAGTTTTCTTCCCTAAACCCGGAATCTGAACATGGAACCTGTTCCTTAGGAACATTTTCCCCTTTTATAAATTCGCTTCCCATAAATTCCCAAACCAAAATTTCAAAAAAGTCCTCCTTCGTCGAATGGAGGTCCCCTTTTTGACATTCGTCTAAGACTTCTAAATAAATATCAATAATGGTACGTCGACGTACACCAGGACGACCAACACCAAGGCGATCATCAGCAAGTTTTTTTCGCATCTTCGTTCCCGTTGGAACAGATCTTGGTTTTCTGCGTTCCTTTACTAAGGTATATTCATGTGGACCATCTGCCTGGTCGTCCACATCGTCAAGGAGTTGTTCTTCCAAAGTTGGAGGACGACGTACTTGATGAGCCCTTCTGTGACGTTTCCTTTTTTTACCGAGGAACAAATACTGCAAAAAAAAGAACGAACAAGTAATTTTTTCGGGTATGAAATGTTGTTCTTAAGAACAGAACAATCAGTATAAAACAAGTGCGAAGTGTACATCTAAGGTAAAAAACGGGGAAGTTGTGTTCCTTTTTTCTTCTTTTTTTTTCTTTCTTTTCATTTTTTTTTTTTTTTTTTTTTTTTCTTTTCCTCCTATTTTTATTTATTTTATTTTTTTCTTTTTTCAGTTTGCACACCTTAGATATATACCTCTCCTTAAACGGCTAAACTCCAGGCCACATTGCTGTTCCCTCACCCTAGAAACTTAACTTTAACTGTGAAATTCTACACCCCCAAGTGCGAAATCCTACATACATCCCTAAATGCGACATCTTACACCCCGAACTCCCCAATACTACACACATCCTAAATGCGAAATACTGTACACTCCCTAAGTGCTAAATCCTATACATTAACTGTGAACTCCTACACTCACCCTAAAATGCGAAATCCTACACATATACCCTAAAATGTGAAATCCTACACTCACCCTTAAATTGCGAAATTCTACATATACCCTAAGTGCGAAATACTATACACCCTAAAATGCGAAATCCTACACATACACCCCTAAAATGCGAAATCCTATGCACACCGTCCTACTGATTCATTCACCTTTATTTTATTTTTTTTTTTTTTCTTTCCGAAAAATATTTTTTCTTTTTTTTTTTTTCTTTCTTAAATTTTTTTTTCTTACCTTCCAAAGGAGATAACTTATGACAGAGGTGGCGATGGCAACAGGGATTGTAGGAAGGTATGGGGTAAGATCAGAAGGGTCTATCCTGTTAACAACTGGGAGAGGAAGAAGGTGGGTGGCTCCGGCATCCTTCCCTGGATCACCTTTAGTCTTTGTAACACCTGTTCCGTTTTTTCCTAATCTTGGTGTTGCTGCTGCTGCTGCTGGATCTTGGGATTGGTTACCACCTTGTTGTGGTGGTCCTTGAGGTTTGCCTGGAGGAGGTGGCCCCTGTGGTTTCTTACCACCTTGTTGTGGAATGCTAGTGGAACCGGTACCAGAAGAACCTGGATTCCACGTTCCTGTAGAACCGGTACCAGAAGAACCTGGATTCCACGTTCCTGTAGAACCGGTACCAGAAGAACCTGGGTTATGAGTGCCGCCACCTCCTCCACCTAACAAGGAAGTAACAAAAAAGGGTGATTTAAATAATATGGAAAGTCGCAGAAACTGAAATGTTATGTGCACCTTCCGGTGCACACACTTCTTTATTTTATTTTTTACTTTTTAATTTTTTACACGTCCTAATTTTTTTCACTTCCTTTACACTTGTTTCACTTTCTAATTTTTTTTACACGTCCATATTTTTTTTTCACTTCCTTTACACTTGTTTCACTTTCTATTTTTTAGATGTATCTTATAGGCTGCACACATTTCTTTAAGAGTGTTCATTTTCCTTTTTTTTATTGTTATTACCTGCTGGAAGACTTGAGGAAGTTACCTCGGTTGCGGAACCTGAGGGAGTTTGAGTGTCTGTTCCTGTGCTTGGAGTTTGATGGCTAGGATCTGTTGCTGCACCTGGATCTGTAGGAGTGGTAGGTTCGGAAGATAGTTGAGTTGTACCTTCAGCTACGTTAACAACAGCTGCCTTACTACCTACGGCACCTTTAAGACCTTCCCCCTTCTGGGCTTCATCGGGATCAATGTCGGATGGTTTTGCAGGCAAATCACCGGAACCATCAATAGATGGAAGACATGCAAGAGCAGCATCCATCCCCCCTTCCACTACTCCATCCTCACACTTTGCAGTTGCAGACTTACCTGCTTTTTTCGGTGCTGGTGCGGATTTTGCTGGACTTGCATCGGAAGATGTTGGTGGATGTGGTACTGGTGGAAGACCATCATCTCCTGCCGAATGTTCCCTCCTACCTTCAGGTGCTGGTACATGTGCTGGTTTCTCTGGGGTAGGTGCGGACTTCGCAGGATCCCCTGATGGTACCGTTTTCGCAGCTGGAGGGTCTATATTGACTAATTTCCGTAATTCCTTTGATCGTCCTAATTTCAATAAGTCTACAATTCTTCCATTCTTGCAATCTCCATTTTGTCCCTGTTCTTCTTTTTCCTTCTCTTTATCTTTACACTCCATCCATTGCATTACCTGCTCTAACTCTGTAATACCATCTGTGGGTTTCCTTTCCTGCTGCAACCATGTGTCCAACGTTCCCCCTATTAAGTCTTCCTTATCTTTTATATCTTCTTCCTTAACCCAGTTACAATCCATTCCCCATGACTTCGGTGGGAACTTATTCGCTGTCCCCTCCATAGAATTGGAGATAACCTTCATAATTTCCTGAGCTCCACACTTATTCCCTAAAATTCTTAATATAACTCTATTACCTATTATACACTTTAGGTACGACTCCCATGGTTGCCCCTTCCCATTTTTCCCTTTCCAACTTTTTCCATCTTGGCTTCTTCCTTCCATCCAATAGATTACTCTTACCAATCTTTTGCATATTTTCTTCATTTGATTCGTTATGTTATTATCCGTTTTGTGCTCTAAACTTCCACATATTTGTGGTATTGACGTCGGTTTCCCGTCGCCCATATTCATATAACCCTTAAGTTCTTTTAACATCCTATTCACATCACCTTCCATTTTTTTCTTTATATCACCCTAAAAATAAGGAAAGGCAGAAAGAAAGAGACATAAGAACTTATAGATTTATTCCTTCCTTTCTTCTTTCCCCTATATATCTGCCCTCCTAATTCATAATAATACTTTTTTCCTTCATTTTCCTTTCCTTTTATTTAATTATTCTTTCTCATCGATTGCTCTTTTATTTATTCCTCCCTTTTTCTTTCCTTTTCTTTTTCTTTTTCTTCTTTCATTTCTTTTCCTTCTCGCTTTATGCCTCTTTTTCCTTATATATATTTTTTCCCTTCATCGTTTTGTTCTCCCCCGACTTTCAGATTATTTTCCCTTGTCCGGTTTGACCCGGGTTGTCCCGTTCCTTTCCCCCTTGTTCGGTTACACCCTTTGTCCCGTTGGACCCCTTGTCCGGTTAGATCCCTTGTCCGGTTTCCTTCCCCCCTCTAGGCTCCACCCAGTTTCGTGTTGGCCAAACTGCGAGGAGTTCTTCCCCCAAGGGCTGCTTGACGCCCCTCTACAATTAATCGGAGGTAACCACCTCCCTCACAGGAGTTTTTCCTAACAGGCAGGAGCCCCTTTTAATTTACCGGAGGATAACCTGTCTCGACGACTCTTACTTCTAACTAAGCACCTTTTCATTTTTTAAATACTAGGTCATAAACCCTAAAAAATAAAACCGAAATATGATTACCTTTCCCTCAACACTAAAACCCTGAACCATTAAACATCGACCATGAACTCTGAACCCTAAACTCTAAACCCTAAAGCTTAAACACTAAACCCTAAACACAAACCCTGAACCCTAAACCCTGATACCCTGAACCCTAAACCCTAAACCTTGAACTCTAAACGCTGAACACTGTAAATCCTGAACTGCGTAAAACGTGAACAGTTTAAACCCTGAACAGTGTAAATCCTGAACACTGTAAATCCTGAACAGTGTAAAACCTGAACCCTAAACCCTGAACCCTAAATTCTGAACACTAAACACGAAATACTAATTCCTCTACCCTTAACCCTGAACTCAAAACACAAAACCTGAAATTATTATCCTACACCCCTAAACCCTGAATCTCTAAACCCGAAATCGGACATCCTATACCCTAAACCCTGAACCCTAAACTCTGAACCATCCCCACTCTTTTTTTTTTTTTTTTTTTCCATTCCTTTATTTTAATTGATTCTTCTCTTTTTTGGTTTCAACTTTTTTATTTTTAGAATTATATTATTAGTATATATGGGTGCGTGCTTTATCCTAATTCTTTTTTCTTCTCGTTTGAGTATATAAGCCTATGTGTTCGGCCTTATTCTTTTTTCTTTTCCGCTTTTCTTTCCTTTTCTTCTTTTTGTTTTTTACTTAACCTTCCTTCTTTACTCCCTTAAACTTTCATTCTCCTTACACCTTAAACCTTCCTTCTCCTTACACCTTAAGCCTTCCTTTTTCCTTCCTCCTTAAACCTTCCTTCTTTACATGTTTTCTTCTTTTTCTTCTTTTTCTTTTAAAAAATATCATAACACTGCACACCGAACTTCTTCTTTACCTGGTCTAATTGTCCATTCGACGTCCACACTTTCTGCTTTTGTTCCTCCCATGCACTATTCAGTTGTGTCCTCATCTGTTCTCTCTTTTGTTCTATTTCCTGACTCGATCCAGAGGAGCATGGATCAGATGGTGCTTGAGGAGTATCTTCTTGCTTTGCAGGGGTGGTTACCGGTGATGATGCTTGGAGCTGGGGTGGTGGAGTGCCCTCGCCTGTGGTAAGGTCGCTTCTAGCAACACCCACCAAAGCTTGCTGATCCCTTTTTTCCTTTTCTCGCATATTTTTTTCAAACAGTTCCTTCAAATTTTTCTGTACCACTTGGTATACATTTTTCTCCCAATCTGCACTTCCCCCCTTTTTTTCTTCCTCTATCATTTTTAATGTATCCTCCAAATCCTTGTTATCCCACTTATCTCCATCCTTAACTAATTGGTCTAACTCCTCTTTACTAACGCCAAATACTTTTCTCAAATTTTCCTCATTCTCCACTGTATTGGGGGACATGGACACTTGCCCCTTCTTCGGTGTGCTACATTTCGCCCCTTGCGTTTTCCTGGTCTCCAGATTAACTATACCCGCTTTCACATAAGTACTTTTCCCATCTTGTTTCTTTTGCTCTGCCCATTGTTCTATTTGCTTCCAAAGGAATTTTCCCCCAATACTCATATTCATAAAATCTAATCCTTCACATATTTTGTGGACATCCTGCACTTTACTGAAAGCTTCGAAAGCCTTTGTTGCTTCTAACACAGTTCCTGAAACTTTCTTTCTACTACAGTGACCTCCTAACCATTTTATTAAAATTATTCGACCAACTATACATCTAAAATAGGAATCAATCTGTGCGTGCCCTTCCTTACTTTCTATTCCTTGTATATTATGATACCCTGCTATTCTTATTCCATTAATGTATAATAATACTTTTACCATTGTTTTACATAATTCCTTGTCTTCGGAGCTGAAATGCTTTTTCTCCTCGTCATCCACTTCTTCACTACACAGTTGGGCAATTAACGTCAAACCACTGTACACATTCTTCATGGCATCCTCAAATATTTGCTCCAAGTCATTCCATATTTTATCCTACAAATAGCACAAAAGAAACATATGATTATGTATACACATTGCATATATAATACACGCCGTCCCTCATATATTCCATCATTCACATAGGAATATTCGACCTTTATATATTTACTTTTTCCTTTCAAAAACAATGAATATTACATAATCCCCTGAGGTCTTGTATTTTTTCACTTTTATCCATTCTACTAAAAACTCCGTAAAATACTTGAAGTCCTCCATGTTGACAACCTTCCTTTATTATTATATGATTCATTGTTATATTAAGGAATTATACATTACTAAGAATTTTATGAACTCATCAAGGGAAGATTTTTCCTGTTCTTTCTGTTTTTTCCTTCCTTCCCTGTCCACAGATATTCCATCTTCCTTACTTTGTTTTTACATCTGTGAACAAAAAAAAAAAGAAAAATTCTGCGCATGCGCCCTTTCCTATCTTCCTCTCTTTTTTTTTGTCCTTTAATCCTCTTTTTTTTTTTTTTTTTTTTTTTTTTTTTTTTTTTATTTCCTTCTTTTCCTTTTTTTAAAAATTTTTCTTTCTTTCTTTAAGAAAAGAAAGAAAACAATTTTCCCTTCTCATTCCTTTATGCATTGCACTTTCCGAAGAAGAAAAGAAAAAGAGAGAGAAAACACAACCATTGCCTCGTTCCTTTTCGTATACATTCTACCCACGTACTCCCTTTTTTTTGCATTTTCTTTTATGCACTACATTCTTCCTAAGGAAGAAGACGAAGAAAGAGGGAAGGAATTACGTTCCTTCATTCTTTTCTTCTTGGTTTTCTTTCTTTTCTTTCTTTTCTTTTTTTTCTTATTTTTTCTTCTTTTTTAAACCTTTTTTTCTCTTCTTTAGCCTATTTCTTTTTTTTTCTTCTTCTTCTTCTTTTTTAAGAAAAAAATATATATAAAAGAAAAAAAAAGATTACAAAACTTTTTTTTTTTTTCTTTCGAGAATTTTTTCTTTTAAAAAGTATGAATGGAAGAAAAAAAGAGGAAGAATGCAAAAAAAAGAAAGAGAAGTATACTGAAATGTACAATGTCATTAACTTTAGGAAGCAGAAGGGAAAAAATGGAAAAAAATAGGAAGTAATACAAATGCTGTAGCACACTATATACATCGTTTCATAATGAAAAAAACCCAATATTATTGTCGCATTATAGCTCTATTTATATGCCCCTATCACGGTTATGTCAAAGTGTGCTTTGTAATAAATAAGGATCTAAATATATACAATTTCCTTTATCATACACAAACATATATTTTCACTTTCTCTTTCACACTGTTCGACGACCAACGCCAAAATGAGCATTCACAATTTGATGGCTAAACGATTTCTCCTATGGGACTGCTCATATAGTTTGTTGCTTAGGTGTTGCTTCCACCTTCCGTCAATGGAACATTATTAGCAGCATGTTCTCATTTCCAGCTTATTGTGTTCCTTTTCTCCATTATTTTTTGTTCCCTTTCCTTTTCTTTTCTTTTTTCTTTCTTTTTTTTTTGTTAAAAAAGAGAAGGGGAACTCATCTAATATAAGGAACAGAATATTCTGTGTTAGTATCATCATCTTCCTCCGTTAAGTCAGGTTCTGAATACTCTGTTGTTGAGTTGTACGCTGAGGAATCATATTCATTCTCCTTATTTAACTTGCGTACTAATGATGTTCTTTTTCTTTTACTTTTATTGTTGCTCCTTCCTCCACCTCCAAAGAAAGTGTTACGTAAGTCGGAAAATATAGAAGTATACTAAAAATAAAAGAAAGGAAAGGACAAGGATGGGAATGTGTTCGCAGAATGTATATGTACAATTACTGTTCACATTTTAAACATTCACATTTTTAAGCATTCACATTTTTAAGCATTCACATTTTACTTTAGCATTCACCTTAACATTTATTCTATGCATTCATTTTTCACATAGGTAGGAAAATATTAATAAGTGTTATTATACATATTTCTTCTGCTAAGTGTACTTACCTTATATAGTAATAGTGCAACTGCTGGTAATCCTATTGCTGCTGCACCAGCAGCACCACCAATAGTGGTGGTGGTACTGTCCATTCCTTCAGAGGACACAGGAGCAGCTGCTCCTACTCTTGGTGCAGGTGGTCCACCGTCCGGTGGTGGTAATTGTGGAGGTTGAGGTTGTTGTTGCTGCTGCTGCTGCTGTTGCTGTTGTTGCCGCTGCTGTTCCTGCTGACCATTCTGTGCTCCTTCTGCTTTTTTACCTTGACTCTGAGCACCTTCTGCTTTTTTTCCTTGGTTTTGTGCTCCTTCGGCCTTTTTTCCTTGATTCTGTGCACCTTCTTCTGTACCTAAAAAATAAAGTAAACAAAGGACAGAGTTGTTGTTTTTGTTTTTTTAGTGTAATAAGCAAATGTTTATCCCTAAAATTCTTTAGGTGTGAACCACCCATCACCTTCCCCCCCCCCTTCTTACTAAATGTGTCTTTCCTTCATATGGGAATGTTAAAGTAACCCTTTTAAGAAGGGGGAAGGAGGGAGGGTCTGTAACCCTTTTAAGAGAGAAGGGGGGGAAGGAACATATAAAGTGTAACTTCCTAAGATGGGGGGGATTCAAGAATAACTTCACTTAGGAGGTAGTTTTTTTAAGGTGATTACCTATTCTAGGTGATTCAGTTTGCGCACGTGCGCGAGATTGAGGGCATGATAACCGTTCCGGTGTTTTAAATTCTCCCTCCTTACTTTTCTCCACTTTAAATTTGTCACAATATTTATCATTGCCAGTGCTTTCGCACTTTCCACTTAAATTTTTATGTGCTGACTGGGCGTTTTGCCAGGATTTCTCGTATTCTGTACTACTACAATATTTAGCAATCTCCCCATTCGTCTGTATTTTATTATAGTCATAGTAGTAATCGAATAGTATTTTAGCCTCTCCGAAACGATCCTTCAAAATACCTTCGTACAAACTGGTGCACTTATTCTGGCATGTATTCCAAAACTTGGCATCCTGCAGTTTTGTATAAATTCTCTTCATAACGGGTGAGAATTCTTTTCCTGTCTTAAATTTTTCCCTCATCTTATCACCTAACCAATAATAGAAAAATGGACAACGTTCCTCATCGGACAGCATAATCAATCCCCTCCCTGTACATACATAACAGTAGTTTCCCGCAATTTTATTGGCCAAGCTCACATCATTGCCCCCTCCGTACATCTGTAATGATGTCGTCACATCCCGTTCCAGAGTACTACGACTCCCTGCCCCCCCTGGGAATGTACAACCTCTTCCTCTTCCAGATTCGAATTCAGCATATACTTCCTCTGAGGGTAATTTAAATGAAGCTTGACCCTAAGAGTGTAATTAAGGAGGAAAGTGGAATATGCATGTGTATAAATGGATGCTTCTACATGTGTGCACGTTCCTTCCATATTATAATTTACTGCACTATGCACAAATTACTATATATACATCATATATAAATGTCCATGTTGTAAAGAAGGAAGGAAGGTTGTGTTAGGGGTCGTAGGTGGAAGGAAGGGATGATCTAAGAAGGGGAAAACAGCAAGCCCCTTCAGTGTTGTTACTTACCCCTGGACTCATTGTTTATGTATACATTCGTTATGTATATAGTAAATTTCTATGGAAGTTGCTTGCTTTCTTCTACTTATTCATGAAGGGAATATAAATATGTGTGTGATATTTTTCACATTATATATTCCAAGAGGGGCTGAATGTTAAGGGTTATATATACCAAATTTTTACTACTCCTCCCTCCTTTCATAAAAATGTGTAATCCTTTAACTTCCTTCAAAGCACGATAATATACACTATATATACACACATACACATGAAAATCATCACATATGTGAACATATATAATTTAAGGTAAAAATATAAACGATCGTACGAATGATCGAACAAGCAAAGAATAAGAAAATAATGGAAAAAGGTCAAACCCCTCATGTTCAATTTATATCTATGTATTATATATTATATATCTTTGTGCATTATATTATTGTGTACACTTTGTGTATGTGTTCATTTGGAGCATTCCATTATTATGTGCACTTCTCTCTTATTATGTATATAAGCATACCTCTTTTTTCTATTTGACGAAAATTTTCACATGTACTACATACTTTTATGTTTTATTGTTATGTTTAAAGGGGAGAGTTAATTGAAAATTGTTAATATGCCTATTGCATAATTCAAATAAAAAAAAAGAGCACACTCTTCCCTATACCCCTTCTTCCTTTTCCGGAATATGTGCACATTCGTCTATATGCTCAGGGAAGAGTGCACATTTACAGAATAAATAAGAGGAGTGCAAGACAAATATATATCCTCACATATTTTTGTGTTCAAAAGGGAGAGAGTGAAAATTCTGTTTCTGTTGATGCACGCACCATTCCTGTAGTAGCCTGTTATTAAGCAGTCCTTCTTTCCTTCCTCCGTCCTCCTTTCATATGCTGTAATAATAATTTTCACCTTCTTCTTCCTTTTTATTCCCTTTTTATCCCTTTCCTTCAATAATTAAACTATAAAGAGTTTAAACAGAATATATATATATATTATACTGCCTGGGTTCCTCTTCTCTACTTTCCTTTTTTTTAATCTATGTGCACATTACAGAATTCATCTCACCCTTTTTTTTTTCTTTCACTCCCCCTTAAGTATATTACACATCCTTTATTCATACATACACAACAACGTTGTGGAACTGTGCACTGTGTACATTAAGGGGGAGAAGCAGCTTCCCCCTTTTCTTACATTATTCCTTATGGATTAATGTGCCAGGTTTCTCCTATCCCTATATCTGCCTTAAAAGGGGGGAAAAATCTATTACAGCACATTCCTTCCGGAGAAGGTTTATTAGTCCGTTATCTCCTGATGAACACTTAGTGCACTGTCCCTTCAGCATAAAGTCCCTTATATGAACCTGATGGGCAGAATTACTTCGCGTAGAAAATTTTCCCTTACACTTTTTTTTCATGGAAATATGTAAATTAGGTGTGCACCTACTTTTTAAGGAAAAATATTTTGCTACTTCGTGCAGTAACTTCCCTCAGTGTGAAAATATTACCTTCCCATAGGGGAACGGGCGAGAACATAATGCATGTGTGGGGCGGGGGTGTGGACACACACAGTACAATTATAAGGAATTTTCCTTTGGAAATGTCCAACATATATATATTTCAGTGGCCGCTATGGGGGCGCACAATAATTCATTAGAGTGTTTATGTTGAACTAGGAACATTATGCTCCTAGAGCGGTGCACTATGGAACATGTATGCATGGTATATGGTCTAAGTGCCATATTCCACATGGTACATAGAGCAAGCACATATGTTTCCAATTATTTCCTTCTGAAACAAGTAGCACATGTCCTACAATTATGTAATGAGTCCTAATGTTCATTGCACTTTTGGGTGCTCATAGTATACATGGATTAATATCCTAAGTATGGAAGTACCGACAGGCAAAAAACACAGTGTGCATGAACTTTTGCGTAGAGCATTGTCCTCTATAGTGATTGGACCAGAAGGACATAGAAATGTCCAACTTCTGATTAAGTACCCACGTGCAGTCCACACTTCACAATATGTACATCAGAGTGTACAGGGAAGGCTATATATATGTGTAGGAAGAGAAAATATACTTTAAGAATAGTATAATAATGCACACAACCCTAGTAACAATGACACATGCTCTTAATACCGCTTCCTCCGAGTGTGAATAATATGTTGCACATGGGGAAAAGAGTGTGCTCATGGCACTTACGTACGTTCATAAATAATATAGTAGCAGGAAGAATATTCCTGCCTCCCGAAGAGAATGCTGTAGTAAAGGGACCACTCGAACATTCTACTTATCGCCTGCTAAATGGTCTATATTAGTTATGTCCTAACGGAGGGGGGGGAGGAATATATAATTAGAAAGTACAGCACCATAAGTAGATTCCCCCCACACATTACTATAAGGGTATTCATATAAGGAGTTCTATAGAATACATGTAATAAAATATGGGAGATAAGTAGTTGGCAGTGTACGTGACCTTTTAGCATGCATGGTGTATTACTTTGTTCCTGCATAATACTAGTACGTTGAGATTCTACTTCTATGAAATATTTTGTCCAGAAATTTCCCCACAACTATGAGCAATATGAGGCAACATGCACAGATGTTCCTGTTACGTAAAGGGGGGAGGGAAGGAATAATGTCCAAGTTGCGCCTAACATTGTAGGTTGCGTCCAATATGGCAGGTTACTTCCAACAACAACAATTGCAATCATTGTACTCATTGCAGTGATAGCAACAATAATAATGGTAGTAAACAACATTTGCAGTAGTGATCCAACATGTCACTACGCATAGATGTTGATAGTTGTACTGAATTTAGGGACCTGACTTCCCATTATTCTTCCATTTTTCTCTACATATATATATATATATATATTCACTAGCCTTTAACTGTAGTATTTATAGACTTTGTTCAAATAGGGAAAAAAAGGCATGGGAAGTAGGTGGAAAATATATTCATGTATACAATTTACTTGAACTGTACTGCACGCATCCTTTATTTATTATTCATGACCGTGCACTATAATAAAATAACTTCCTTAAAGGAAATAATAACAATACATATGTATGATCATTCCATATATGTATTCTAGGAGAATGCACGTAAAAGGTAAGAGCATGGGTGGGGACCTTCCTAGTTCTTGCCCAAAAATGAACTGAAAAGGAAAAAAGTAAAATTAAAAATGAGGAATACTGTAATGTATAAAATGTAATCTACATTAGAAGGAACGGGAACGGAGGTGTAATATAAAGTACTATTACTAATACAGCACAAAAAAATAAAATGTACAGTGTAAAAAGTATTATTATGGGAAGGTGCGCGTACGTTTTTTCTCTTCATACATAGTTAATACAGTTCTATGCATTACATCCCTCTTTCACTTCTTTTATAAATTCATGCCCCTTCATTAAATATATAGATGAATGTGCACATTCCATGCGGAAGGAAGGAATGAATAGTATTCCACATATATGTATATGAATTGCACTACATATATGTTAATTACTACCAAATAATTTATTAAATACAAAAAAGTAAGCATAAAATTAATATAGAACACATAAAAAATATGCACACCAAGAAGGGGGAGGTGCGACTTCCTTATGTACACAGAGGGAATGAATGCACTGCATAAATATTATAGGGTTACAAATAATGATCTATAATACAATAATATAGCACATTGAATAAGGAATGCATATTTTATGGCTCCTCTTTCCTTCCCCTCTTCCATTTCATTATTATTCATGTACATTCGCTAATATTTCATTGCAATTAAATGTGCACATAATCATGACGAAATGATTTTAATACATACATATGTGTATGTGTATATAATGTGTTATGGCCACCCGGAAATAGAGCAGTATGTATTATTAAGAATGGGAAAATTTTGAACATTCATGTTCATTCATAACCATGGAACAAATAGGAACTGTACAAACATATTCTATAGGAATGTATATGTGTGCTCAATTCCACAATAAGTTCATTCCACACAGAAAGGTGTATACATATAAACCATGGCAGATTCTGCCCAACAACTGTTATCGGTTAGTTGACTCCCTGCTTCCTTCTCACTTCTTCCTTGTTACAATATAAACAGTTATATATATATATACCTATATATACATACACATATATATGTATATATGTACATATATATTTATATATGTGTACACCTTCCTACTCATGATATCCATAGGCGGCGGATTTAGAACAATTGACTTCCTATAAAAATTTCTACAAGATGTTCGACACAGGCTGTGATGATTGTGACGAAGATTCTGAGTTCGAAGAAGTAAAAAACAGTTTAGACGGGCACACCATTACTAAAGGATATACGGATAAAATTAAGAGCGCATGGTACCTAGTAACAAAGAAAAAGGACGACCCTTCCTATTGCAAATACTGTCATTTTTTATATTATTGGATTGGGGACCTTTTATTCAGGAATCCAGAGAATACTGACATAGTCCCGAACACTCTGAATACAATCTGTAAAAATATAAAGATAGCGTATCGGACTAAGGGGTGCGAAGATATTTGCGGCAATACTATTGAAAAGGACGACTTCCTTCACAGAAAAACCATCTTCGATTATTGGCATGACTATAATTCTATACAGGAGCTGCTAAATACTAGTGAGTCCAAGTGTAATGATAAATATGGCAACTACCTGGAGAAACTTAAATCCGTCTATACTAAAATACAGACATATTGTGGACAAAGTGTAAATAGTAGTGATCCATATTGTCAAGAATTTAAAGCAAAATTCAATGGTAGTGATAGTGGAACTAATATTCCACCACCATCAACATTGACATGTCCAACAGTGCACGAAGGAGTACCTGTAACACATCAGGCGGACACACCCACCTCCCCCTCTGGAAGTAGCAACATTACCACTGCCATTTCTTCCATCCTTCCCATAGTTGGACTACCAACACTTGCTTTTCTTTTATATAAGGTAACTATTATTAAACATCTGATAAGTGCAGTAATATATAAGAAGTGGACACTATTTTTGCATGAACAGTGTATATGAGGAGGGAGCTGTGTGGTATATATGTATTCTGCACAGATTATAAACTACCAACCTTCCCTTTCTTCTTTTTCTTTCAGTATTCCCCACTACCTTTTTGGTTTGGTAATCAATTTGGAAATAGTAGTAGCGGTGGAAGAAATACGAGAAAAAGATCGGCGGGGCCTAACTTTAGTACATTCACAGAAGACGATTCTTCTATAGAGGTTTCAACAATATATGAATCCACGGAAGCTTCAACGAGTGACTTAACAGAGAATTCTTCTTTATATACATCACCATCATCTATCAGCACCAGAAAAGGGAAAGGTACAAATAATAGACATGGAAGGAATATACGTTATCAAGCAATGTAATACCTGGATCGGAACTTCCCTTTCTGGGGGGCCATAAGCATCCGGGAACTTCATGCAGTGCGCAAACGGAAGAACATTTTTTTTTTTTTTTTTTGCGGAGGAGAAGAAGCGCATGTAATGTGATACATGTGATGTGATGTCCTGGTGGGCGCTAGAAATGGACAACTTTGCGCGCAAAAAAAAAAAAAAAAGCAGTAGAAGCAGTGGAAGCCCCCCCTTTTTTTGGCAGTAAGCCCTTTTTTTTGGGGGGGGGGTTGCTCCTTATTTGGTTGTTGTTGTGCTTCCCTTCCCCTTTTTTATTGTGTGTGTGTACACTTTCCATATTTGTGCTTGCCATTCTTTTTTTTTTTTTTAATTTTAGGGGTGATAGATGGATTATATATATATTTTTTTTTTCTTTACTTCTTCCTTTTTTTGAGCGTCGAATTTTTAATATTTTTTTTTTTTCCGCAACATTATTTCATTGTGGGTTTTTTTTTTTTTTTTTTGTGGTTGTTTCCCCTTTTTATTGTGTGTACTTGCTCCATTCTTTTTTTTTAATATTATGAATTAATTCAATTTAATTTTTTTTCTTCTTTTTCTTTTTTGTCCTTTTTTTGCTTCCTTTTTTTCCTTCTTTTTCTTTAATATTCCTTATTTTTCTTTCTTCCTTTCCTACATTTGTAAGTTTGAATGACTTCACAAGGGGATGAACACGCCCAACGCGCATGCAGAAAAAGGTCCTGACATTTTTGAAGAAATATGCTTGTATTTCAAAAAAACGAAAAAAAAATTATTAAGTTAAAAAATTTTATAACAGAATGAATAAGCATTTTTTTTAATTCTTCAATAAAGAAAATTTTACCACACAAATCAAACTAAAGTGGGGAAGAAATTTTTTTTTTTTCCCGGTTTATATTAATTACACAAGAACGTGTAAACACATTCATGCAATACTAAGCGAAAGAAAAAAAAAAAAAAGAAAAAATATTTACTACATCCTAAACCCGGAATCTGAACTTGGAACCTGCTCCCTAGGAACATCTTCCACAGGAACACTTTCCTCAAGAACAAACTCTTCCTTCCCTAAACCCGGAATCTGAAGAGGGAACGTGCTCCTTAGGAACTTCTTCCTTAGGAAGAAAGTCTTCCTCGCTAAAACCCGGAATTTGAATTTGGAACCTGTTCCTTAGGAACACATTCCTTAGAATCTTCTTCCTTAGGAACATCTTCCTCAGGAACCGTTTGTCCTTTTATGGACTCACGTCCCATAAATTCTTGAACCATAATTTCAAAAAAGTCTTCCTTCTTCGAATGCACATCCCCCTTTTGACATTCGTCTAAGACTTCTAAATGAATATCAATAATCATGCGGCGACGTACACCACGATCCACACCATGACGACCAACGCCCTGTTCTTTTGGTCTGTTTGTTCTTCCCGTTGGAAGAGATCTTGCTTGTTTGCGTTCCTTTACTAAGGTATATGCATGTGGACCATCTGCCCGGTCCACATGGTCAAAGAGTTGTTCTTCCAAAGTTGGAGGACCAGAAACTTCATGAGCCCTTTTGTGACGATTTCTTCTTTTAGGAAGGAAAAAATACTAAAAAGAAAAAAAAAAATGCGAGAAAATGTTTCCTTAATAGGGGTGAAATGTAGATAACGCAACAATAATTACTACTTCAAACCCAACTGTAAAATCCTACACAAACACCCTTAAATGCGAAATCCTATACACACACACCCTAAAATGCGAAACCATAGAGCCACTTACTCATTTATTGCTTTTTTTTTTTTTTTTTTTCCTCTTTATTTTTCTTTATTTTTCTTTTTTTTTTTTCTCTTTATTTTTCTTTATTTTTCTTTTTTTTTTTTCTCTTTATTTTTCTTTATTTTTCTTTTTTTTTTTTCTCTTTCTTTTTCTTTCTTTTTCTTTTTTTCTCTTTTTTTTCTTTTTTTTTTTTTTTCTTACTTTCCAAAGCAAATAACCTATGACAGAAGTACCAATTAAGACGGGAATGGTAGGAAGGTATGGGGTAAGGAGGTCGGAAGGGTTGACCGTCCCTTCCTAAGACCTCCTTCCTTTTCTTTCTTCCCTTCCCTTCCCTTTCCTTCTTTCTTTCTTTCTTTCAGATCTTTTCTTTCTTCCCTTTCTTTCTTTCCTTATTTCTTTCAGATCTTTTCCTTCTTTTCTTTGCTTTTTTCTTTCTTTCCTTTCCTTTTCTTTTCTTTCCTTTTCTTACCTTCCAAAGGAGGTAGGTCATAGCAAACATACCAAGGAACACAGGAATGGTAGGAAGGTATGGGGTAAGGAGAGCAGAAGGGCTTATTGGGTTACTAAGTGGAATAGCTATAGGAGACGAAGCTCTTGTTGTTGGTGGTGGTGGTGTTGTCGAAGTGGGCCCTCCTGCTCCTGCGGAACCATCATTAGATTTCTGAGATGGAGGTTGTGGACTAGCGTGGTCAACACTGTTGGAAGTTGGACCACCGCCACCCCCCCACCGGCACTTTGGGTGCCAGCTGGACCACCAGGGACACCTCCAGGGACTGCAGGTGGGCCATCACCAGCACTGTCCACAACCGGACTCGGTGGAACAACTTTCTTGGTTTTAGCATCAATTTCCTTTGTTTCTGTTGGGACCTGTGAACCGGAACCTGCCTTTGCAGCTGTGAAATAAGTAAGGAGGGAGATTTTAGCTTAAGTGTATGCAGGAACCGTGGATCCCAGAATACTGCAGATGTACCTTTGTGCACATTTCCTGTAGGTGCTTTCTTTCTTTTTTTTTTTTTTTTTTTCCTTTTTTATGTTTCTTACCTGGCGGTTGTCCAGGGGGGTCCTCCACTGTTACTCGGGTACCAGCAGGAATAACGGGATCATCAAGACCTGGTCCGGAAGCTTTGCCACAAGAAATTTTAACACCAAACTCAGAATTGGAAGTATTGCAGGCAGTGCCGTCCTCATTAGATTCCTTCTTAGGTTCGGGTTCCACTGGAATTGATGATGCTGTTGGTGCAACGGGAGGTTCCTCAGACCTACCTGGTACACTTTGGGAAGTTGAATTGTCAGTAGTTCCGGGTTTCGTAGTTGCTGGTTTTGTTGCGGCTGGTTTGGCAGCAGCAGGTTTAACGTCAGGTTGACATATGTTAGTTATGGCATTTAGAGCTTGCGTTATGTCTTTATTCTTTTCGAGTTCCCCTTTTATTCTATCCCGTTGGTTTTTGGTTCCAATTTTAAACTTTGTACAATCGTCCCACTCACATTTTTCACAATTATCATCACTGTTGCACAATTCCTTATAAGGACTTCCTCCATCCGCAAAAGCTTTTTTTATTTTGTCTACATTGACACAGTTCTTTTCCTTCAGTATTTCATTTGCGAATACATTTAATGCTAGGCAGGCCATAGTTTGCCTAAATTGTTGGTTATTCTTTTTGCTCGCGTCGATATCACTGCCTTCCACCTTAATGCTATAAATATGCCTTAATCCTGTAGTAATGTATTTGCAAGCCGTTTTATTTGCTCCTAAAGGTGTACTATTTCCATCCTCAATTTTTTCACATATACCGGAGTCAGCTCCATTTCCTTTAATTATAGCTACAGACAGTTCCTGCAGTATATTCCCCATGTCCTCATCTTCCCAAATTTCTTTCTACGCATATAGGGAAAAAGAGAGAACACGTAAATATAAGTAGTATTTATACAAAAAACATTCTGCTCCTTTCTGTGAAAAAATGTATTCTACCATTGTAATTCTACACAAATAGACTTGGATGCGAAATATAAATCCTTTCCAAACCTCCCATTTCTTTGTGCCTCCTGATGGTGTTCTGTCCCTGGACCATTGTGTTGTTACACATTGTGCACGATCACATAAGTTCTTATTTATATCATTTAGAGTAGTTAGAGTTTGCGTTATTTGCGGATTATTCTCGTTCAGTATTGTCTTCAACTTTTCCTTCACATCTGTTCCACCCACATTACAATTCTTAAAGTCTTTAACCCTTTCACACTTAACACATTTATCGGGTCCATCCTTACACCTGGAATTTATGTTTTTATTTCCTTCCTCAAATGCTTGCTCTATTGTATCTTCCCCGGCCTTACAGGGAGATTTAACCTCCTGTATTAATTTGTCCGCATAGGCGTTTAGAACTAAGCATAACATAATTTGCTTAAAATGCCTGTTGTCTTTCTTGCGCGTTTCATCTCCATCTTCCTCTTGAACTTCGTATATGTACTGTAATCCTGAAGTGATGTACTTACATGCTTTTTTCTCTGAGTCAGTGACTCTTCTACTATTTTGATCTGTACTACTACAGTAACCTGG
The DNA here is from genome assembly GCF_001680005.1 of Plasmodium coatneyi. NCBI lineage: Eukaryota > Apicomplexa > Aconoidasida > Haemosporida > Plasmodiidae > Plasmodium > Plasmodium coatneyi. The sequence continues at coordinate 764,523 of NC_033556.1, forward strand.
AATACCTTTGCTTTTTGTAGATATTTTATTAAACATTTTTGTGGCCTCCGTGTTAATGTCCACCTTCATGTTTTCCTGTTAATAGAATGAGGGAGGGGGGGGCAAGGGAAGGAAACAAATGTATGATATGTAATTATATGTCCACCTCCCCCTATATAATTATTATATGTCCACCCTATAACTATTATGTCCATCCTACAATTATGTCTACCCCCTATAATTATGTCTACCCCCTATAATTATGTCTACCCCATAATTATGTTCACCCCCTATAATTATTATGTGCACGTTACATGTGTACGTCTAATTTCCCTCTGTCAATTTGTACAAAACTACAATACACACACATACACAAACAAAAACTGTCCACAAACTGTAATGATGACAACATTCTTCCTTACCCAGGTTACCGTCTGACCATTGTTTACACCCCATTTCTTTGTTACGCAGTCTACGCGATTACATAAGACAGTTTCCTTGGTGCAGTCATCACCTATAAGAATGAAGGACGCCGGGAAGAAACACAGTGAGTGAAGGACATGAATGAGTAGTGGTAAGGTAGATTCCTCTTCCTTCTACCCTTCCTTCTTTTATCTTTTCTTTCCTTTCCATTCTCCTTCCTTCTCATTTTTTTCTTTCTTTTTGATGCACTCTTTTTCAGGGTACACGTAGAAGGTTGCCCCTTGTCCGGTTGGACCCCGCTTGTCCGGTTGCACCCGGCTTCTATGGTACACCCAGTTTCACGTTGACCTGTCTGCGAGGAGTTTTTCCCTTTCAAACCCCATTTCTTCTTTTAAACACCAGGCAATATTTGTTCAACCTAACCCCTAAATCCTAATTCCTATACCCAGAAACCCTAAACCCGAAATCCATTTCCTATACCCATACCCCTTTCATTCTAAAACCACCTTCCTTCCACCTTTCACCACTAACACCACCTAACAACCCACCTACCACCCACCTAACAACCTTTCTTCTCTGTCTTTCACCCTCCTTTAGGTATTGGTGGTGTACCCCGCAGTAACGACCCCATGGTAATTTATTACCTTGTTGACTAACTGGTGGTGGTGTTTGTGGTTTACTTTCCTGTATGGCTTTCTGCAGGGCGTCCTGCAGGACCTTCCGATCTTCCTCTTCCTCTTTCTTCACTTTGTTCTCAATTTGTACAATAGTACTCTTTAATTTCTGTAGTTCCGGATTACTGTTCAATATTCCATCATCAACACTCTTATCATTGCGTGTATGGGATGCATTATTTATTAACCCCTTAGTATAATTCCTTGTACTTTCGTCGCACCATTTTTTTTTTTGTACTCTTCCTAGTTCATTACTGAGAACACTGTTCTTCATTGTTTCCCACAATTTTGGCAGCATATCCTCCCCATCCCTGTAAAGATTATTGAAACTTTCATATTTACATTCTGTATATTCCGAGCCCCCTACAAACGTTCCTTTTATATTCTCTACAGCTTCAAAGGCATACTTCATCACACTCCTTGGAGCGCAGAAATTATCCATATAAGACATCCACACCTTCAGTAAGTCACAGAGAGGAATATCCTTCACAGTGTTCTTACATTTTGTCTGTTTTGCTTTGTACTGATTTTCAATATTTGTTACTAACATTATATTCCTTACCATGACTTCACAGAAACCTTTATACTTATCTGCATCATACTTGTATTCATTGTCACTTCTCTCGCACAGTGCCCTTGCGGCTTCGAATTCGATCCAATTAATAGCATCATCTTCCGTTGGGTTATTGGAGAACGCCGTGAACCATTCTGTTATGCGCACTGTATGGGGGCACATGAATATATATGTACTACACAAATACAATCCACATTTCCTTATACTTTCCATTTCTAATAGAAAGAAAAGGAAGAAAAAAAAGAAAAGGAAATATTGAATGTACACACCTACTGCATGTACTCAACATGGTAGAATGATTTCTTACATTCCTCTTCCTCTTCATATTTTCCACCGCTTTCCTTTAAGCAGTCGCTCGGTTTTTTCCTCTTCCTATTTACTTCATCCATTTTTGTTAACACTTCTTCCAACTTTCCTTCTGGCAAATTCTTACTATCATCATTAAAATCCTGTAGTTCAGTTTCATCCTTCCTTCCTAATAATTGGACGACACCTTGCATGTTCCTACCCTGCTGTCCTCCCTGACACCCTGTATTCCCCATTATAGTTGTATACATTTGAGTGCCACTTTTCCTCTTTTCTAACCATTCATTTACTTTATTTCCTATAAATTCTTTCCCTATTTTCATCCCACTGAATGGTAGTGTTCTGCATTTCTCATGTTCTGTTAATTCTTTCCACATCCCTTGAGCTGCTTCCATCGGCTTCACTATGTACTCTGCAACTTCATTCAACTTACAGTGTCGCTTATATAAATTTACCATAGTCATACTTCCAACTATACACCTGAAATAAGATTCTACTTCTCCCAAGTGTTCTACTTTCGCCCTCCCCCCCACTATTTTATTTCCTTTAATTCCACTCATGAAGAATTTTATTTTTATGAGAGCTTTACACATCTCCTTTTTAACGGTGTTCCATATACCTTTGGTGTTGTCTATTTCACTACACAGAGCTGATATTTCAGGAGTATCCCCACTTAAGCGCTCCATTAACTTCTCGAACTGCTTCTCTAGATCATTCCATATTCCTTCCTGAAATTTGAAACAGTAAATGTACACACACATCCATTATCTCATTATATCTACTCATTAGAAGTTTTCCTAATACTATTGTTCTCTTATATTCCCCCTTTGTTAAATAATATGGAAACACATACACTATTTCCTGTACACTCCACTGGACCGTTCACTCATAATTCCTACATATATATACATAAGCGGACTGCGATCCACCGTCCTTTCTTTTTTATTTTTTATTACCCAATAATTCTTCCCTTCTTGATTTCCATTTTCCCGGAACCATTGTCTTAATATATGAGCAAAATATTCGTACTCATCAGCCATTGTAAACCGACTTCCCCATCATTACATACTTCTTCGTTATACTGGAATATTACATTCCCCGAGGGATTTTATATTTCAACCACAGAATTATTCTACCTTACGCTGTAACTTTTACGTCCATGTTAAAAAATATACTTCTTTATATTTCTTTCCTTCGTTCTTTCTTTATTATTGGTTGCACGCATTGTTTATTATATTTTGGTTCCTAAAAGGGGGAAAAAAAAAACCTGCATGAATTTTCTGCATTCTTCAAAGGAACAGAAGAAACCTATCACCCCTCTTTTCCTTTTTCAATTTTTACCTTTAATTTTTTTTTCCCCCTAAAAAAAAAAAAGAGAACAATCTCCCCATCTTCCTATATGCAATGGAATCTTCTAAAAGAAAAAGGAAGAAAAGAATTAATCATTTGTTCTTTCCATCCTTTTTTTTTCATTTTCCTTTTTCCTTTTGCTTCTTATGCTGCTAAAAAGGGAGCGTAAAAAGAGAGAAAAAAAAAAGGGGAAGGAACCTACCATACCATTCTGCACTCTCGTTTCTCTTCCCTCCTCTTTTTCTCACATTCTTCTGAGAAACGAAGAAGAAAGAAGAAAGGAATTACCTTCTTTTTTTTTCATCCTTTTTTCCTATTTTTCCTTCTTTCTTATAAAAAGAATAACCTTCCTTCTCCTTTATGCCTTTTACATTCCTCTAAAAAAAAAAAAGGAAGCGTTACGTGCCTTCTTATTCCTTTCCTTTTTTTTTTTCCTCTTCTTTCCTTAAGAATAATAACACTCCATCTTTTATAAACAGTATTTTTCTAAAAAAAAAAGAAAAAACATTTTCCTTCATGCAACCTCCCTTCCCCTTTCTCATACACTTGTTACATTCTTTTATTAAAAAAACAAAGAAAAGAAGGGAGAAGAAGTGAGGAATGGAACAACCTTCCTTCCTTTTCATATACCTCCAACCTATGCACCCTTTTTTTTGCATTTTCCTTTATGCACTACATTCTTCCTAAAGAAGAAAGAAAGGAAGAAGGAAAGGAATTACGTTCCTTCATTCTTTTCTTCTTTTTTTTCTTTTTTTTCTTTTTTTCTTTTTTTTTTCTTCTCTTTTCTTAACCCTTCTTTTTTTTTTCCTTTTTTTTATTATTTGTTTCTTCCTTTAAAATGAGAGAGAGAGGAAGAAGGAACTGAAAAAGGAAGGGAAAGAGAAGGGGCGGGAACTTATCTAATATATGGAACGGAATATACTATGGTGGTAGAATCGTCCCCTGCGGTGGAAATTGTTCCTGTGGAATATGTTTCTTTAGAAGTGTTGTCTTCATCGTCGCCGTCGCCTGAGAACCTGTTCAATCCATTCCTAATGGCGGACCTCCTTCCCCTTCTGTTTCTTCTACTGTTTCTATTACTTCTATTCATGCCGCCTAATGCAGAGAATACATTGGTATACTGAAAGGAAGAGAAAAATAGGAATGAAGGTTGTTACAGGTGGTAGGTGGGTTCTTATGGTTGTCAGAATGAATGATTTCTGGGGATGGACGGAAGTTGGTCTTAGGGGTGGAAGGAAGGTTGTTAGTGGTGGTGGTAGGTAGAATGAAGGTTGTTAGTGGTGGTAGTAGGTGGGTTGTTAGGTTGTGTTAGGTGGTAGGTTGGTTGTTAGGGGTGGTAGGTAGAATGAAGATTGTTAGTGGTGGTAGTAGGTGGGTTGTTAGGGTGGTAAAAGGATGGTTGTTAGGGGCGAAGGAAGGTTGTTAGGTTTGGTTGATGTAAGGAAGGTTATTACGGGTGGTAGGATTGATGGAAGGAAGGTTATTACGGGTGATAGGATTGATGGAAGGAAGGTTATTACGGGTGGTAGGGTCGATGGAAGGAAGGTTGTTAGGTGGGTGGTAGGTGGAAGGAAGGTGTGTTGTTAGGTGGAAATTGGTAGGTGTGTTGTTAGGTGGAAATTGGTAGGTGGGTTGTTATGTGGGTGGAAGGAAGATTGTGTTAGGGGTGGAAGGAGGGGGTCTAAGGAAGGGAAGGAAAGGAATGAAAGATTGGTAGTGTCTAAGGAAAGAAGGGAAGATTTAGAAATTCACACATGTCTATATGTCTAAATTATTTTTTTATTTAATTGTAACCATAACATGCATTATGTATAGTTAAAATTTTTCTGATTAAACAAAAGAAAAAAAGAAAGAAAAAGAAGGAAAAGAATTCCACACTTAATACTTCGATTTAATGTATATTTCTTTTCCTTATTGCTCTAACAGTAAAATGCTAATAAAAGAACTATAATAAAACAACTAATATGACGAGCACACATTGGAGGAGCACCAATAGGGTGACCACAAATAGGACACGAGCCCCACTATGGTTATGAGAATGACGAGTATCATATTTTTTAAAAAGTGTTACCGAATAACCTAAGGTGGCGGAAGTAACTGGTTCATTATTTCCAGGGAACTCTGAAGGCGGGGAAAACCGGGACGTGCCATACCTAAACTTGCATAATACACAACTAATGAATAAAGACCCACCATCACCAATAAAACCAATAACAAAATCCAACCCCTATTTTTACGACAGGTATACTTTTTTAAAAATGTGTTAAATTTATCCTTTAAGGTGGTATTTCTGCCCTCTAAGGTGTTATTCTTCTTTCTATGTGATAAATTCCCCGAATCGAATTTGGATTCGAATTTTTTGTACTTAGATTTTTGAATATATTTTTTCCTATATCTATAACAATAAAATGCTACCAATGCACCTAGCATAAGAAGCAGTATGGTAGTAGCAATTGGGTGTGCCCACACCCAATTACCTGCTGTTTCGGGAAATGAGGAGTAAAATTTTTGCACTGCACTTGAAAATGGTCCAAATAAATCAGGGGAAGTTACTCCACTTGAGCTTATATAATATGGAATTTCCAAACTAAGACCCAAAATAACCAATGTAAGGATTAATAGGGTTCTATGTTTCATTCCTCGACGGCAATCATGAAAAAAATTTTTGCACATTGTTCGACATTTGTCCTTAACACTTCTATCCTTTTTTCTTTTCGTCTCATATGGTGTATTATAATCATTTTTCTTTGAAGTTATTCCATTATATGGCCCATTTGGAATAGGAGTGTTTCTAAAGGGGTCGTTATTATTGTTTTCATTATAAAGTTGATTTGATAATTGTGTTCTTGTACCAGCTTCGCTTCCTATTGATGATCCTGTACTGCTTGAATCGCTTCCATCTGACGAAACATATGTGCTTATTGCACTCACCTAAAAGATAAAAAAAAGAAAAAGGGTTAAGCAGAAAATGTACATTCATAATTTACATAACACATATAAGTGTTATTACACAAAATTAAAGGAAGAAGGAAGGTTTAAGGGAAGGAAACTTCCCTTCTCCTTCCCCCACTCCCCTTTTTTTCCTTCCCCTTCCTTACACCCCATTCCCTTCCCTTCCTTCACTCAGCAAAAATAGAAGGAAAAGAAAATATTCATTCATAATCATAATGAATATGTATGCGTGCGTGTCAAATATATATATATATATATATTTTTTTATATAGGTTTGTAACAATTTAGTATCTTACGTAGTGGTGATTGTGGTCATGTTGTGCCCAACAGTAAAGTATTAAGATGAAAAGGAGGTATTTTGCGGAGAACATCATTTTGCTTCGTTTTTTTTTTTCTGTTCTTTTTTTTGTTTTATTCTTTCTTTTTTAAAGTAAAAAGAAAGGTATAAAAAGTGAAAATTCCTTTTTCCTCCTTCTATTTTTACATTTGAATGATAGAATTATTTTCTTCTCCTTTTTTTTTTATAATGTAAAATGCGTATTACGTCGTTTGCACATTTTATTAGTTATTCTTCCTCTTGAGTGTGTAAATCTAATTTAAACTAAAAATTTTATTACAACATACAATATAAAATATATAAAATGGAATATATCTCAATTAAAGAAAATAGATTTTAAAAATACATATTACATTATTTCAAAAATTAACATTTACAGCTGTCAATATTCTTTTAAGAGAGAAAAAAAAAACGTAGCACCCCCTCCCCCAACATTCACCCCCTTTCCTTCTAACAACCTTCTTTCCACCCCTAACAAGTTTCCTTCTCCCACTCCCTCACTCCCCCACACTCCAACCACCCACACTAATTCCCCCATTCTCACACTCCTCCCACAACACTTCCCTTGCTTCTTTACCCCTTCCTTCACTCCCCCACACTCCAACCACCCACCCTCACCCCCTGCCACACCCTTCACACAAACCCTCACACTTACCCACACTTCTTCTAATCCCATCTTCCTTTAACCCCTCCTGTTTCTAAGACATTCCCCTCCCAAACTAACACCCCAAATACTAAACCTTACACTTCATACATTCACTCTCATTCCTTCCATACTCCTTCTATAACCCTTCTTTCCACACCCCCTAACCCCCACCATCCTTCCTTCACTCCTTACCCTTTACCCTCATTCCTTCCATACCCCTTCCTTCACACCCCTCACTTCTTTTCCTTCGCACCCCTCACTTCTTTTCCTTCGCACCCCTCATTTCCTTTCCTTCACACCCCTCACTTCCTTTTCTTCACACCCTTCACATCCTTTCCTTCCCTTCTTAGACCCTCCTTCTTTACTTCACACACTTCAATTCATACTCTTCCTTCCACACCCCTAACTTCACTCTCATTCTTTCACATCCTTTCCTTCTTTTCCTCCACTTATCTTGCTACACTCTCTATCCTTCACACTTATCACCTTCCACCCAACACTACCAAGTTCACCCTATTACACATTTAACACCTTCCCTTCCCCTACTAACCACCCATAACAACCATACTTCCACCTATCACCCAACCAATTAACACACCTTGCTTCGACCCTACCACCAACCACTCCTAACAACTCTTCCTATCATCTAACAACCTTCCTACCACCCTAAAAAGCCAACTACGACCTAACAAACTTCCTTCCATCTACCACCCCTAAAAATCCTTCATACCACCACTAAAACAACCTTCCACACCTAACATAACCTTCTACCTACCACAACTACATAAACTTTGCATTCTAATACCCTAAACTCGAAATCAAATTCCTATACCGCTAAATAATACACTAATAATCACAAAAATACTCCTACACACTCAACCTCAAAGCATGAACCCTCAAATCTGAAATCCTAAACCCTAAACCCCGAACCCCTAAATCCTAAACCCTGAACTCTAAATTCTGAATCCTAAATACTAAACCCTAAACCCTGATCCCTAAACCTAAAACGCTAAACCCTAAACACTGAATACCTAAAAACTAAACCCTAAACACTGAATACATAAAAACTAAACCCTAAACCCTGAACTCTAAAATGTAAACGCTGAACCCTAAACCCTAAAACTTGCACCCTAAAACCTAAACCTTCAAACTTAAAAACTAAGCCTACAAAGGTAAACCCTAAACCTACAAAGGTAAACCCTAAACCCTGAATCCAAAACCCTAAATTTTAAAGCCTGAACACTAAACCCTAAAGCTCGAAACCTAAACTCTGAACCTTAAAGCCTAAAGATTGAATCGTAAACCTTAAACCCTGAACCCTACAACTCTAAATCCTGAACGCTAGTGCGCTAAACCCTGAGCCGTAAACCGGAAACCCTGAAGCCCTGAATCCTAAACCCTAAATCCGAAGTCCGAATTCCTATACGCCGAACCTGAACGCTGAACCCTTGATCTCTTTTTACCCTTCCAGAATGTATTCAACTTTTTAATCCTATAGAACAGAAAGAAGAAGTAAATGAATATTAATATATATGAAATAATATGTATTAGTAAAGCAAGTGACTTAAAAAAATGTAATGTAAGTTCCGCATAAATGTGGTATTCTTAGTGTACTTAACAGGAGGAGGAAAATGGAAGTAATGTAATGGAGGAACACATTATTAAGGAACACATGTTAATAGGAGGGGAAGGGATTTATGATGGAGGGAATGTTATAATAAGTGTATGTATTCTTCGTCTTTATTATATATAATTAATTTTCTGCAATTTTCTCAGCTACTTTTAATATGTATGAGTAATGCAATGTACACATTTCTAAAGGGGAGAGGAGGAATAAATGCTCTCTGCATATATACGAAAAGCATTGCATGTGTATAATCAATTTTTTAAATGAACGCTTCCCAAGTAACAACATGAACCATAACAATTAAGCATAAATGGAAAGTGGGAGTGAAAATTTTTTCTTGTAAGAAGGTACATTTTTGTGAATCGAACAGTTAAGGGTGGTGAGGGGTATAAATATATATTAATAATAATAGGAGTGTATAGTGTTCTAAATGGTTATATAGAAATTATAGAATAGTGTAAAAAAATACATGTAGGATGTGAAAAGCGCAAAACGAAACCCCTTTTCACATAAATTTTATTACATATATACATATAAAAGTGTGTATACACACATACAAAAATGAACACATAAACCATGGCACCAGGATCGGCGTCAACAAGACCACTAACGGTTAGTAGTACCACTACTTCTCCTTTCCTCATTATTCAAAGTATTGTGCATACATACATACACATATTATTCATGTGTAATACTTTTTATCCAGAATACATAGAAACATATACATATCACTATTTTTATTCGTAGAAAGCGGATTTGCGCAACTTACCATCAAGATTAGCATATGACAATTTTAACAATAATTGGAATACATGGTGTAAGGACACATATGTGGGAAAAATAAGGAACAGCGTGAAAACTACATTACAGAAGCATCCAAATACAGATAAATGTTTGGATAAGGTTCTAGGTGCCTGGTACTATGTGAACAAAGTAATGTTCTCCGGTAGTCCATACCATAAGGACCGTTGTGAGTATTTTTATTATTGGCTAGGAGATCTAATATCGGACAAATTGGTAACAGGCTCTTCATTTTCAACCTTCCTGAGTGATGTTTACAATGCATTGGAAAAATTAGGTGTTGATCACAAGTGCAAAAAGATAGATGAATTTATTGCCAAGAGCACTTTCACCCAAATGAGAAAAATGTATGAATACTATAGGGACTACCAGACTATACAGGAACAGTTACAGAGAAGTGGAAACAAATGTGATAAGGACTATGACCAACACCTGAAAGATATTCTTAAAGCATATAATGGGGCGCAAAGTAAATGTACTGCAGTAGGAGCAACTTATAGTAAATGGTGTAGTGGCTTCGAAGACATGTTCACAGAGCAAAAATATAAGAACCTGCTCGATCAGAAACGTACTGTAGTAACTGCATCGAAACTTTCACTACTTGCAACAATGAGAAGAGGGGGAAAGCAGCACACAGTACGGAAAGTTACTCCCTTTTTCTTCTAATCTTAATATACCAATGGGACAGTGCATACATAACACTTTATACATATAGCACTCTTCACATGAACAACATAATGAAAAATACACATATATATTCCTTCCACCCACCTAACAACCTCTCCTCTCCTCCTCTTCTTTGCCAATTCTACACTCGTAGGACGAGGACTACCATTGTTTGGATCAATTACCTTCGGAATCAGCATATAGCGCACTTAATAATGTCAAAGAACACTGTAATAATGGTTCTGTGCTGGAAAAAGAGGCAACAAAGACTTCTATGAAGCACTCACTGAATAGTTACCAGGGCACCCCGGATTATGCGGATATAATTATAGACGGTTGGTGTTACGCAAATGGGGAAGGGAAGAGTAAGTTGCCCACTGATGACCTCTGCGATTTTCTATATTATTGGACGGGGGACTTGTTACCTGGAACACCCAAGAGTGTTCAGCTCTTTGCAGGAATTATGAGTGCAATCTACGGGAACCTAGGGGAGTTCAAAATTGATGGTAAGTGCACTGATATGTATGATAAGATTAGCACAGATATTTTTAATAAGATGAAAACAGTATTTGATTATTCCAAGGACTACGGAACTATAAAGAAGTTTGTACAATATACCCAGGCCGGGGGACCTTCCTGTACTGATGTATACTACCTTTACCTGGATAGGGTTGCTACCGCGTATCAATATATGAAAACACACTGTCCAGATGGAATTGGGAGCAATGAACAGTGGTGTAAAAACTTTAAGAGCATAGCCGAAGAACGTACTTATAACCAATTGCTACAATTAAAATGTTCTTTAAAACATACATCAGATTGTCCAAGAAACGCCACCGTCGCCGGTGCCATATCTGGTGCATTAGCTTCAGTAGGATTACCAACAATTGTCGCTTTCTTCCTTCATAAGGTAATAGTATATAATTACTAATACACATTATATACATAAAACATTAGAATGGTATACACACACACATGTCTACCAAAACATTTAAAGGGGAAAAAAAGAAAAAAAAATATATTCAACATTTCTATTGTTCAAAGCGGACATATATGTATTACATATATGCACAATAAATGTGTATATGGATGATACATATGTGTGCTTGAATTTTTCTTTCCTTCCTCATACCTTTGTTTTCCTTCACTTTTCCTTCCTTTCCTTCTTTTCTTTCCTTCCTTCAGTATAATCTTCTACCCTCCTGGTTTGGTAAACATTTTAAAGGAGGAAGGAAGAACATAAGAGGAAGGGAAAGAAGATCGAATCCCCGCAACGTGGACATGTTTACGGACGACAGCTCTACAGAAACATCTACATATGTTTCGACTGTAGATTCGTCATCAAATTTAACAGAAAATTCTAGCATATATAATGGCGAACGGCGACGACCACCAACAGGAAGAAATAATAATGATGGAAGGAGACAGCAACAACAGACGGCCGGAGGGGGGCAAAGGGGACAGAGTCACCGAAATATAGGCTACGGTCGCATGTAACATCGTTTGGAATGTAATACGTCGTATATGGAACATCTGGAAAGGAAATATTCCTTTTCCCTGGAGGAGCATAAAGAACCGTGCATTTTATACAATCAAAAAACAGGTTGATATTTCTTTCTTTTCACTTTTTCCTTTCTTTTCTTTTTCATTTTATTAATTAATTCAATTTAATTTTTTTTTCTTTTTTTTTTTCATATAATCTTGATTTGCTACCGCGTCCCTGCTTCGTCTGTTTGGGGGGGGTGAGCGAAATATATAGGGCTTCCATGGCCACCAGAGAGTAGCTTAAAAGAGGGACAAATTTTGTTCCCAGTGAGTCTTGGCTTCCCCCCTTTTTTGAAGTATCACTATTGTATTAAGTATACACACTCCTTTGAGGAGCTCCCTTGACGAGCTTTCTCCTTGATATGTTATACTAAGTCGCATTTCTTTTTTTTTTTCCATGTGGTGTGTTCGTACAAAAAATATATGCTATAGTTCAACAGTGTAAACAATTCGGATGCACAAACATAACATGGTTACCTCTTTTTTTTTTGACAATTTCTTTTCCGCAATTTTTTTGGACAACTTTTTTTTCTTTTTTGGACAATTTTTTTTACAATTTTTTTTTGTGGAATTTTTTCTGTGTAAGAAATTTATATTAGGGCATTCTTTTTTTTCTTGGACAATTTTTTGGACAGTTTTTTTTTTTTTTGCAATTTTTTCTCTGTGACAAATTAGGTCATTTTTTTTGAGAATTTTTTTCCGCAATTTTCTGTGGCAAAGTTATATTAGGGCATTTTTTTCTTTTGGACAAATTTTTTTTTTTTTTTTGTGAAATTTTTTCTGTGTGACAAAATTTATATTAGGGCAATTCTTTTTGGACTAATATTTCACTTAAAATAGAAAAAAAAAGAAAGGGAAAAGGGCGCAGCTTCCTTCTCTTTTGTACGAACATGTTTTGTCATTCCCACTTCTTATGAACTGTGCATCTAAAAGATGTGTATAACCATAAGAAAGAAGGCGGGCGAACATCTTCGCGGAAACGTCCGCGAGAACCCCTCGCGCACAATTTGAAACAACTTTTCAAACCCCCCTAATTGCAATTAGGAAAGAAAAAATTATTAAAATAAAAAAAAATTATTAGGACTAAAAAAAATTACATAGATAAAAACCTATAACAATAAAAAAATTTAATCAACATTTTAGATGTTCAGTAAAAAAGAACTTACCAAACAAATAAAAATAAAGTGGGAAAATTTTTTTTTTCGCTTATATTGACTACACAGGAAAGTCAACAATTTAATACAAAACAAAAAAAAAAAAAAGAGAATAAAGTGTTCCTCCCTAAACCCGGAATCTGAACTTGGAACCTGTTCCTTAGGAGCTTCTTCCTCGGGAACAACTTCCTTAGAAACCTCTTCCTTTGGAACATCTTCTGCAGGAACAAAGTCTTCCTCCATAAACCTGGAATCTGAACTTGGAACCTGTTCCTTAGGAACATCAACAATAAACTCGGAATCTGAACTTGGAACCTGTTCCTTAGGAACATCAACAATAAACTCGGAATCTGAACTTGTATCCTGTTCCTTAGGAACACATTCCCTAGGAACCTCTTACTTAGGAACACCTTCCTCAGAAATAAAGTCTTTCTCGCTAAACTCTGAAATCTGAACTTGGAACCTGTTCCTTAGGAAGAAAGTCTTCCTCCCTAAACCCGGAACCTGAACTTGGAACATCTTCCATAGGGACAAAGTCTTCCTTCCCTAAACCCAGAATCTGAACTTGGAACCTGTTCCTCAGGAACATTTTCTTGTTTTATAAATTGGGGTCCCATAAATTCTTGAACCAAAATTTCAAAAAATTCCTCCTTCGTCGAATGCAGGTCCCCTTTTTGACATTCGTCTAAGACTTCTAAATGAATATCAATAATCATGCGGTGACCGACACCACGACGACCAACGCCCTGTTCTTTTGACCTCTTCGTTCTTCCCGTTGGAGCAGATCTTGGTTGTCTACGTTCTTTTACTACGGTATATTCATGTGGACCATCATCCTGGTCATCCACACGATCAAGGAGTTGTTCTTCTAAAGAAGGAGGACCAGATACTTGAGGAACTCTTCTGTAACGTTTTCTTTTGCCAGGTAGGACAAAATACTAAAAAAAAAAAAAAAGAGAATGTGTTTTTAAGACGAGCGAGTGTTGATTTTAAAAAGAATAAGTACTATTTTTAACCTAAGTCCGAAATACTACACGTACACCCCTAAAATGCGAAATCCTACATACACACACCCCTAAAATGCGAAATCCTACAAACACACCCCTAAAATACGAAATCCTCCAAACACACCCCTAAAATACGAAATCCTAAAAACACACCCCTAAAATGCGAAATCCTACACACACATCCCCTTAAGTGTGAATTCCTACACACACATCCCCTTAAATGCGAAATTCTACACATACACCCTAAAATGCGAAATCCTACACTCAGCCGACCGATTCATTCACTCTTTTCTTTTTTTGTTTTTTTTCCTTCTTTCTTCTTTTTTTTTTTTTTTTTTCTTTTTTTTCTTTCTTTTCTTTTTTTTCTTTCCTTTTCTTACCTTCCAAAGTAAATAACTCATAGCAGAAATACCAAGGAAGACAGGAATGGTAGGAAGGTATGGAGTAAGGAGGTCGAAAGGGTGTAAGGGATGGCCAACCATCCTTTCCTTCCTTACATTCTTTACTTCCTGAGGTGTAATTGTACGCGGTGTTGCTAATTTGTGAGTCGGTTGACGCGGTGAAGGAGCGGGAGCTGGAGCGGGGGGAATATGCCCACTCTCCGAATCATTTGAAGTAGTAGTAGTTGCGTCTTCCTTACCTGAAAAGTGAATAAAGAAGGAGGGCGTATTATATATAATTGAATACAGTAGTACACATGGAACCTCCTTCGCTTTGTCCGGTTCTCCTGGTTCCTTAGTATCATGCTTTTCCTTACTTTTGTCACCTTCAGCACTATTAACATTACAAACACTTGGGGCCCCCGTACTTTTTTCACTTGACTGGTGTTTATTATTAGGACCGCCTCCACCTCCAGCAAGGGAATCATTGTTCTGTTTTATAGTAGGAGTTTTTTCTGCTGGAGCTGGAGCAGCTGGTGCTGGAGATAATGGCCCTTGTTTCCCTTTGTCACTCGCCTTAGAGGATGTATTACTCTGATTACATAAATTAGTTATAGTAGACAGAGTTATCTTTATGTCACCATTTTCCTTGAGTTCCTTTTCTATTTTTTCCCGTTGGTTCTTCGCTCCTCCAATTTTAAACTCTGAACATGTGTCCCACTTACATTCTTCGCACTTATTACTACCATTGTTGCACATAGTGCTGTAAAGACTTCCCCCTTTCCCAAATGCTTGTTCTATGTTTTCCTTTGTGATATTGCATTTTCCTTTCAGCATATCATGTGCGAATACATTTAATGCTAGACAGGCCATAGTTTGCTTGAATATTCTGTTATTCTTTTTGTGCTGATCAGTAGTGCCCTGCTGATCTTCCGTAATACCATATATATACTTTAATCCTTTAGTAATAAGTTGACAAGCCTTTTTATTAGCTTCAGGAGATGTAGTACCATTATCTACAATGCTCTTGCATGCATCTTCTTCGTTCGTGTATCCATTAGTCATAGCCTCAGACAACTTTTTCAATAAATCGGGCATGTCCCCATCTGTCCAAATGGCACCCTGCCAATACAATGGGAAGAAAGAGAAAGGAGGAAGGAACATGTAAGTATAAGCAGTACTTATACGAAAAGCACTTCCATTCTTCCTGAGGATATATATGTTCCACCATTTTAATTCTGTAAAATTAGACAGCAATGTTCAACATGAATCCTTTCCAAACCTCCCAAATCCTGTCTTCATTGCTTATTTTTTTCGGTTTGCCCATCGCTTTGCGCTTCGCATCGCGCTCATCCCTTTTGTCCCTGGTCCTTTGTGTTATTACACACTGTGCACTGTGACATAAGTTATTATTATTTATAGTATTTATAGTAGCCACACTTTCTTGTACATTTTTATCTGTAGTGAGCATGTCCTTCAATTTGTCCTTTACATTGGTATTGTTATTGTCTTTGCCTACTTCACACTCTAGATTAGCTTCCCTCTTGCACTCAATACATGGACCACTATTCTTCTTATCCTTATCCACACACCAAGAATCTTTTTTTTTATTCCCTCTATCAAACGCTTGTTCTATTGTTTTCTCACTGACCGTACAGGGAGATTTCACGTCCTCCTGCAACTTATTTGCATAAGCGTTTAGAACTAAGCATAACATCGTTTGCTTAAAATCTCTGTTGTCTTTAGCCTTGTGTGCTCCGTCCCTATCATTCTCTTGAACTTGGTATATGTACTGTAATCCGGCAGTAATGTATTGGCATGCTCTTTTCTCTGTGTCCGTAACTATTCTACTACGTTCATCTGAATCACCCTTACAAGTTTTTTCCATACTTTCGCTATCTTCAAGTATTTTCTTAAACATTTCTGTGGCCCTATCCTTGATGTCCTTCTGAATTTCACTCTGTTCATATAGAGAGTGAGGGAGGAAAAATGGAAGGAAACAAATGTATGCTATGTAATTATTATGTCCACCTCCCCCCCCCTATAAATATTATGTTGTCCACTCCCCTTATATGTGTCTACTTTCCCCCTATCAATTCGTGCATACTCACGAAGCACAATAAACTGTGCTTCTATTCTAATGAATAATATCGTTCCTTACCCACTTCACTCCGCCCTTATGTCCTCCGTTCTGATGATACTTTTTCATTACACACGTTGCACGTTCACATAAGGGTTTATCCTTGATGGTGCAGTCATCACCACCTGGAGATGATTGAATTGGTGGTGATGGAGGTTGGGGTTTATTCTGTTCTTCTATTTTCTTAGTCACCTCTCCCTCAATTTTATCAGTATCCTTCAATTCTTCTTTGTCTATTTTCTGTATTATTTCCTTTGCATTTTCTTCTGACACAAATTTATCCTCTTTAACAATTTCCCCTACTTCCTCCATCTGATTCTCATTATACCCTGTTACAGTCTGCAGAATGCTATCATCAGTGTCTTTTTCCTTTTTGCCATGCGCACAACTCTTTTCCTCCTTGCATAAATCCTTCTGCTCGTTAGAAACGTCCAAATAGTCCTGCATTTTATTCTTGTTTGCATTTAACCAGTCCTTTACTAAGTTACCTAATAATTTCGTTCCTACTTTCTGGTCTTTAAAAGTATAGTCCCCACATCTCCTCACAGTCTCATCACCATCAAATGTTCCTAACTGTGCACTAACAGCCTCCGTTGCATAATTAATCATATCCTTCAGTTGACAATGATCTCCAAACATTGCCCATATGAGTACATTCCCCGCTATACACCGAAACATAAGTTCTGTATCATCTATTTCTCTATGTCTTTGTCCTGTTTTGCTCTGTTTCGTCAATGTCTGATTCCGACCATTCATCCAGAGGAATATTTTCACTAGGGCTTTGCATAAGGGTTGGCTCCATTGTGTACTTTCGTCCAAGTAGCTTTCCATTAGATTCCTATCACATAGCGCCCGTACTATGCCATCCTCATATATCACATACCCAGGTATGGCATCTAACATTTTTTTCAGGTTGGTCCATAGTTGTTCCTACCAAGGAATAAAAGTTTGTAAATATATATTTAACTACTTCAGCTTATTCTTTTATTCAGTTCATTCCTGCACTAATGAACTATATATAATAAGCAACGCACCATCCTTTGCTTATTTTCCCCTTACACCAGAAGCCTGTGCTCCATGCGTCCTCATCTGTTCCATCTGGAACTTAATGAACTCCCTTATATTTGGTGCCATTGTGATATGCTAATTATGTACTTATTCCCCTTAGGATTCCTCCATAATTCCATCAAATTCTGTACTTCCATATATATATTTTTGCATATTTCCTCTCCTTATGTTTATTTTCCTCCATTCTTATTGGTATTTTCCTTACACTCTTCTTTCCTCCTCCTTTTTTTTTCATTCCTTCTTTCAAAAATTGAGAAGGAATTCTTCATTAGTCCACTCTACCTTTCTTCCTCCTTCTTTGCCTCCTTCCTTTTTCTCCTTCCTTCGTTTTTTTTCTTTTTTTTAATAAATGCAAAAAGTATTAAGTTCTTCGTTCCATTTCCTTCTCTTTTTTTTTTTTTTTTTTTAAAAAAAAAGGGAAAGAAGGAATTATGCACTTCTTCTTTTTTCCTTTTTTTTAAACTTCTTCTTTTTTCCTTTTTTTTAAACTTCTTCTTTTTTCTTTTTTTTCCTGAAAATTTTTTTCTTTTTTTTCTTAACTTCCTTCCCTTTTATTTCTTTTCCTCGAAAAGAGGGTGAGGGAGAAACCTTCTCCTCCCCCTTCCTTTCCCTGTATGCACTGCCTTCTTCTAAAAAGGGAGGAAGACGAGGAAGGAAGAGGAGGTGAAAAAGGGAAATTACGCACCTTCTTTATTTTTCCTTTCCCCTTTCCTTATTTTCTCTTTAAAAAAAAAAAAGAAACCTCTCTTTTTTCTTATTTATTCTTCCCTTCTTTTCTTATCTTTTTTTCCTTTCCTCTTTTTTTTTTTTTTTTTTTCCTTAACCTTATTTTCTTCTTTTTCCTCTTTTCCTTTTCTTTCCTTCTTTTCTTTTTTTCTTCTTCTTTTCTTAGCGCTTCTTTTTTTTTTCCTTTTTTTTATTATTTGTTTCTTCCTTTAAAAGGAGAGAGAGAGGGAGAAGGAACTGAGGAAAGGGACTTATCTAATATAAGGAACAGAATATACTGTGGTGTTAGAATCGCCCCTGATGGAAATTGTTCCTGTTGAATATGTTTCTGTTGAGTTGCCATCGTCGTCTTCTGATAAGGTGTTTAATTCTTGTCTGAAAGTTGATCTTTTATTCCTTCTATTGCTTCCACTAAAAGTGTTACGAATGTTAGAAAAAAATGAAGTGTACTAAAATAAAAGGGGGAAGAAAGGTTGTTATGGGTGGAAAGAAAGAGAAGAGTGTTAACGCCTGTACCGTATATATATAGAGAGAGCGTGCACAGCTTACGCTTTAGCTTGTGCTTTTTCCTCTCCTCTCCCCTGCTTTCCTTCCTCCCTCATTTATTTATGATTGTTCAATATAGAGTTAGTGGTCACGAATACCCCCCTCCCTTAGGTTTCCTTACACCCCCCCTTATAATGGTAAATTATAATTGGTCATTGTTCTACTAATAATTGAGATGGTAATCTTACTTTATAAAGAAAGTAGACAAGTGCTGGTAGTGCTCCTATTCCTAATGTGCCTAATGTGGACGACACAGCAGCAGCGGGGATATTTGTTGTATTTCCTGTACTTTCTGAACTGGGTGTAGAGATAGGGAGAGTCGTTTCCATCTGATGACCATTTCCATGTTCATGACTATGTTGTGGACTACGTACTTCAACTTTTTGTCCTGAATAAGGAATTTGCTGCGTGGCTTCTGGAGGACCTTCTGGATGGTCTTCAATAGCTTTCACCACTTGCGTACCCAAATGGGGCTGCTCACCTTCTGTAGCCTCTTCTCCTTCTCCTTCCTTTGTACCTATGGCATCTTCTTCCTTTGGCCCTTCCTCTTCTTCGTTTTCCTCTCCATCAGACGCTACTTCTGAAGGTTCCACTCTCTGCACTACCTTACACTCTAAATCTGACTGTAATATTTTGTCGTACTCGTCCTTTAATTCATTAAATTTTGCACAATATATAGGTTCAGGAGTAGTACTGCTACGGTTACACGTACCGTCCAATGCACTATATGCTTTCTTAGCTTCTTTCAATTTTTCCTTTAACTTTCGACATATGGTAGATTCCTTATGCTCAGGTTTTTCCTGCAGTTTATAATAGTTATAGTAGTAGTCATATAGTATTTTAGCTTGCTTAAAAATTTCATCGCTAATTCCAGGGTATATTTTAGTGCAACTGCATTTAGAGCTAAATTCCTCCAGTGCACTATGAACAAGGGAGATGGTATAGCTGAAATTAGACACGTTGATTTTTCCCTGTATCATAGCATCACCTATCCAATAATATAGTAAATTACAACGTTGCCCATAATGCTTTTCCTTTGAGTCCATGTTCAGTGCGTAACAGAGCACATTTACAAATTTCCTGGCACAATCGTGACTACTACTCTGTAACCACCCCAATACTGTTCCTAATTCTGTCTCAATTTACTGCTTCCTTTTTGTTCCTCTTTCTCCTTGAGGTACATTATACTCCTCCTGATTCTCCTTAAATTTAGCATATATTTCTTCTGAGGGTAAGGTAATTGTATCCTCCTCCTGCTGAAGATATGAATGTGATAGAGTGTGTGGTATGCAGACCAGTGTTCCCACATATGTACTTCTCCCATATTATTATTTCAATATGTGTACAAATTATTTCATTTATAATATTTATCCCGCTCCTTAAATATAAAGTAACCTGTGGTGATGGTGGTGCCATTTTTGCCCCTTCAATTATATATTCTTCCTGTATATATATATATAGAACAAACAAACAAACAACAAACAAGGTTACAAACAAACAACAAACAAGGTTACAAACAAACGAACAAACAAGGTTACAAACAAACGAACAAACAAGGTTACAAACACTCAAAACAAACGAAGAAACGAATATACTTCTTCCCTTCCTTCATGTGTTAAGGAGGACGAAAATTTTGTTTACTTCCCTCTACATATATATATATTTATAAAACATGTTTGTACAGGTAGCACATCACTACCCCTTTCACACCCACCACATTCCCTTCCTATATTCCGTAGACCATTCCTTACTATTTATGTGTTCCTTTACTACAGTATGATATGATAGTTCTGCGTATCGCTATTCTTTAAGGACATGATAGAACATTAAATTATTATTATTACGTATATTACACGTACGTATGCTTCCCTATTACATTGTGCAAGCATGCATGCGCTCCTTTATTATGTACATATTAGAAGGGAAAAGGGGCTTGTGTAACTGCCTTTCTTCTTTAGAAAAAAATTTCAGAATATGCTACTCTATGTTCTATTTTCATTCTTAAATGGAGGAGCGGGGTGGTAGGTGGAAGGAAGGTTGTTAGGGTTGGTAGGTGAAAGGAAGGTTGTTAGGGCTGGTAGGTGGAAGGAAGGTGTTGTTAGGGGTCCTTGCTGGAAGGAAGCATGTACGGGGAAGTGTGCAGTTGGGTGCAGTTTTTGGTGTTAGGCTGAAGGAAATGTTGCTCACATTTTTTTTGAGAAGAAAAAATAAAAAAAGTAAAAAAGAATATAAAAGAAAAAAAGAAGAAAATAAAGGAAAAAAAAAAAAAATAAAAAGCAACGAAAAGAAAAAAAAAAAAAAAAAAAAAAAAAGGAGGGGAGGGAAGTGTGTGGGGGGGGTGCAGTTCTTAGGGGTAGGAGTAAGGCTGTTAGGGTGATAGGAAGGAAGGTCACTTGGTTTAGGAAGAAAAAAAGGAAAGAAAAAAAAAAAGATGTAATAAAAAAACCAAAAGATGGAAAAAAAGAAAGAAAAATGTGAAAAAAAAAAAAAAACAAAAAAAAAAAAGAGAAAAAGAGAAAAAGAGAAAAAGAGAAAAAGAAAAGAAGAAAGCAAAAAATTACCATTCTTACATATATAATAAGTGAAAGGAAAAAATCATACATACATATACATATACTATATATATATATATATATTTATATATACTTATATATAACTATATATATAAATGCTATATATATGAATATGCATTTACATATATATATGTATACATATATACACATATATATATATGGACATACATATATATATAAAAAATATATATATATACATGAACCATGGGGAACGGAATATTAACGGTTTGTTATTCTTCCTATTAAAAATGGATACAATAACATATACATTACATATTACACGTACCGTGGTATATATATATATATATATATATATATATATATATATATATATATATATATATATATATATATATATATATATGTGTGTGTGTGTGTGTGTAGCGTAGTACGAAGTAAGAATACATATATATTATAATTTATTTTTATAGAAGGATGATTTAGACGCGATGTTGACTTCATACAGGGATTACTACAAACGGTTCAGCGGGCACAACGGTTCACTTTATTGTCAATATACACAGAAGGAAGAAGAATTGAAGAAACAATTAAGGACAGATCATAATTTTGGGGACTATGCGAATCAAATTGTAGAATCCTATTGTTGGGTAGGTCAGGGCGGAAGGGGCAAGGCGCCCGATGATTCGTATTGCCATGCGCTGTATTATTGGATAGGGAGTAGGTTACCCAGGGAACTCGGGGAAGGTAATTCATTTTCGACCATTATAAAAGGCATTTACGATAAATTGTGGCAACTTGCTGCTGATCATAGTTGTAGCAATGTATATCCTAATATTAGCCAAGAATTTTTTCATCATATGAAAAAATTATTCGATTACTCTAAAGATAAGGACACTATACAGGCACAGTTACAGCGTTATGGAAACTCTTGCGATGACAAATGTAAGCAATACTTGGAAGGCATCTCTGTAGCTCATAGTTCACTAAGTTCAGGTTGTGGAAATAAGCAAGAGGGGCACTGTAAAGATTTTAATACAAAATATAAAACACTTATTGGAGGGGACCTGTCAAAATTGACCTGCACAGTGCAGTCTACTACAAAGAAACCTTCTGCTGGAGATGACTTCGACCTTGGTGACGCCGTCGTAGATGGTAAGTGGTACATTTTTTTTATGGTGCTAAATTGCTTTATGATGGTGTGGTGGTAGGTTGGTAGATTGTCGTTGTTAGGTAGTATGCTCATAGATTCGTTGTTAGGTGGGTGATGGTAGGTGGGTTGTTAGGGTGGTGGAAGGAAGGTGGGTTGTTAGGTGGCAGGTGGGTTATTAGGTGGTAGGTGGAAGGAAGAGTGGAGGGAGGAAGGGGTTAGAAGGAAAGGGAAGAAGGAAAGGAAAAAAAGAAGGAAGAATAATACGCTAAGATTATTTCATGTACTTATTTATTTTTCAGCTCAGCATGATTTTGTGGATGGTGTCTCTGGTGGAGAAGGAAAAGGAGGGAGTGACGGTGGTGGTAGTCACAGAAAAGAAGGAGAAGAGGGTAGCAGCAACGTCACTTCCATTGCAGTTCCTTCTGCATTAACTGCAGTAGGACTTCCTGCCTTAGCATACTTTTTTTACAAGTACAAATCACACCTCTTCTTCCTTAATGGGAATAACTCCTCTTCTGGAGGAAGCAGAAGGAAGAAAAAGTCCCTTAGAAGAGAATTCAACAGGTTCTCAAACGACGACGACGACACCTCAACAACCATAAATTCATCCGAATATTCCCTTCCATATACATCATCATCATCTAGATAAACAGCATCCACCTAGATGATCATCGTCTAGATGGACAAACATCTTTAGATGATAAACATCTAGGTTAGCATCTATATGAACATCTTACATGAACATCTTACATGAACATCTTACATGAACATCTTACATGAACATCTTACATGAACATCTTACATGAACATCTTAGATGAATACGAACAATAGACGAACAGACAAATAATAATAAAGAAGGAAGAAGAGGAAGTAATAGGAAGGAACAAATAATATAATAAAGAAAAGGGAATGCACCCTATCATCCCTATTGTTGTTTCTTCCTTTACTTACCCCAGTAATAGTACTACCATTGTTAGCCTTCCTTCTTTACAAGGAAAGTACCACCACCATCACACCATAATTACCACACTACCATCACACTATAATTATTACAGTTATATTAACAGTACACACATAATATGAATAGTCACTCCTGGAATTTTTTTTCTTTTTTCTTAACATGTTCTGTGTTCGGATTAGCTATTTATATATATATTCTATTTGCTTAGGTTTAGGTGAATTAAATTTATCATTACTTTCCTTTTTCTTTTGCGTTTTTCATCCTTTCCGTTACCACCTGTTTTTTCATCCATTTGTTTCCCCATTTGTTTAAGCATTCTTTTTTTTTTTTTTTTTTAAACCCTTTCACGTACCAACTCGTTAGCAACCCTTTTCAGCGTTGCTACGTTTAACTTACCAATTGAAAATGCCTCAAACGTGTATGCTCCAGTTAACGCTGTGCAAAGGAAAAAAAAAAAAAAAAAAAAAAAAAAAGGAAAAAGAGTTCTAAGAAACATATAAAAAGAAGGGAATTTTTTTTTTATTTGGCAAAAATTATAAAGTGAAAAATAACAAGAAAGGAAAAAAAAGAAAAAAAAAAAAAAAAAGGGGGAAATTACAAAAGCGAAGGGGTGAAATGCCGAATTTGCGTGTTTTTCCATTTTCCGGAATTCCCAAATTCCTCACTTTACAAATTTGTAAAATTTCTCAAATTCTCAGCACTCCGCGAATTTTCGAATTTCATAAGTTCCCCCCGCGCTCCTTTTCTTTACAGAGTACAAAAAAAAAAAAAAAAAAAAAAAAAATTTTGACCTCTTCAAATAATTATTTATGTATAAGAAAAGAAAAAAAAAATTTTGAAAATAAAAAAAATTACCAGTGTAAAAACCTATAACAAAAAAAAATTTAATGAACATTCTACATGTTCAGTAAAGAAAATTTCTCAACACGTCCGTAAACTGAGAAAATTTTTTCTCCGTATATATTGACCACACCTGAGTGTAAACAATTTAATACGAAACGAAAAACAAAAAAATAAAAGGAAAAAATAAAAAATAGTGTGAGCATAGTAAAACATTATGTATGTCATACAATGGAAGGAAAATGGAATATTATTATCATACTTCATTCCTACTTATATGATCATATTATTATGTCAAAGTGTTTCCTAACAAATCACCTAAATATGAAATTTCCTTTATCACACGCACACATATTTTCACTCCCATTTCAAACACATTTCCCAAACACATACCCCTTAATTTCCACACACTAAAACTTTTACTTTATATCCTTAACCCTACTCCTAAACCTGGAATCTGAACATGAAACCTGTTCCTTAGGAACAAAACCTTCCTCACTAAAGCAGGAATCTGAACATGGAACCTGTTCCATAGGAACACGTTCTGTACCAATATGGTCTTCCTCCGTAAACCCGGAATCTGAACATGGAACACCTTCCTTAGGAACCTCTTCCTTAGGAGCATCTTCCTTAGGAGCATCTTCCTTAGGAGCATCTTCCTTAGGAAAAAAGTCTTCCTCCCTAAACCCGGAATCTAAACTTGGAACTTGTTCCATAGGAACATCCCCCTTAGGAATATATTTCTTAGGAAGAAAGTCTTCCTCCCTAAACCCGGAAACTGAACTTGGAACCTGTTCCTTAGTGACATTTTCTTCTTTTATTAACTTAGAACCCATAAATTCTTGAACCAAAATTTCAAAAAAGTCTTTCTTCGTCAAATGCAGGTCTTCCCTTTGACATTCGTTTAAGACTTCTAAATGAATATCAATAATGGTGCGGCGACCAACACGACGACCAGTATGCCTTTTTGGCCTTCCCTTTCTCGTTGGAACAGATCTTGGTGGTTTTCGTTCCTTTACTAAGGTATATTCATGTGGACCATCTGCCTTATCGTCCACATGAGCAAGGTGTTGTTCTTCCAAGGGGGGAGAGGTTAAGTGTTCCTCTCTTCTATGACGTCGTCTTCGCTTACCGAGGGTAAAATACTGAAATCAGAAGGTTAAAAAAAAAAAAAAAAAAATCTTTTTTTTTCAAAAGGCGACTGTTATTCTTAGCAAAAACAAGTACTACTTTTAATCTAAGTGCGAAATCCTACACACACACCCAAAAATGCGAAATCCTACACATACATCCCTAAAGTGTGAAATCCCACACTCACCCCTAAATGCGAAATCCTACACATACACCCCTAAAATGAGAAATCCTACATACACACCCTTAAATGCGAAATCCTACACTCACACCTAAATGCCAAATCCTACACACACATCCCTAACATGCGAAATCCTACACACACACACCATAAGATGCGAAATCCTACACACACATCCTAAAATGTGAAATCCTACACATACACCCCTAAATGCCAAATCCTACACTCATCCCCTAAAATGCGAAAAATTACACCTTAAAACCGTAACCCTAAACGCGAAATCCTACTCACACCCTAATCTTACACCCCCACTGATTCATTCACTCTTTCTTTTTTTTCTCCTCTTTTTTATTATTCTTTTTTCTTTTTTTTCATTCTTTCTTTTTTTTTTTTTTTCTTCCATCTTTTCTTCCTTTTCTTTCTTTTTCAATTCTTTCTTACCTTCCAAAGGAGGTAGGTCATAGCAGAAATACCAATGAAGACAGGGATTACAGGAAGGTATGGGGTAAGGAGGTCAACCCCTTCCTTCAACACATTCCCTACTCCTACAACCTGGGGTGATTTTAAAGAATCTTTACCTCCTCCTCCCCCCTTCCTACCTAATCTTCCACCTGAGGCACTAGCCCCCTGAAATGGATCGAAACTAGAAGGGAGGCCAGAACTGGCAGGGTCCGATTTTGCAGGGGAAGGTTGAGTAGAGGGACCGACGGAGGCAGGAGCACCTGGTGAACCAGGAGAACCACCTCCACCTGGACCAGAAGGGGCACCTGGGACACCTGCACCTGGTACTAAACCAGCAGCTGCACCAGATTGAGGAGCATCATCCGATCCAGGAGGGGTGAGACTGGATGAGCTGGAAATACTGGAAGAACTACTTGAACTTGAGCTCGAACTGGAAGATGCAGAGGGAGTTTGAGTGTCTGTTCCTGTACTTGGAGTTTGACTGTCTTGAGTTGTACCTGGGGGGATAGGAACTAAAATGGTAGTAGGAGCAGATTGAACAACAGTGGTCTTCGCAGCACTGTCTGTCATAGAATAAATACCTTTACTGTACTTGCCTTCGTCCTCATATTTACCATCCGTAGAATCTACTGGAGTATCCTCAAAGGTAAGCACAGTATCACCAACACGAACACCATCCTTCGTTTGAATAATGTTTTCCTTACCTGTTGGTTCTGTATGCGGGTTAATTGGTGGTGCTGCTGGTAATGGTGTAGACTTTGCTGGTTCTGACTCACCTGATGATTCAGACCTACCTTGACTTTCTGAGTGCGATGTGGTTGCTGGTTCAGGTGATGTGGCAGGTTTGACTATCTTAGGGTCAGATTGACATATTTGCTCTATTGCTTCCATAGCTGGCTTTATTTTGTCATCCTCCTGGAGCTTCTCATTTATTTTTGGCCGTTGGCTCGTCCCTCCTCCAATGGTAAAATTTGAACATGTGTCCCACTTACATTCTTCGCACTTATTACTACCATTGTTGCACATAGTGCTGTAAAGACTTCCCCCTTTTTCAAATGCTTGTTTTATATTGTCCTCCGTGATAGAGCATTTTTCTTTCAGCATATCATGTGCGAATATATTTAATGCTAGACAGGCCATAGTTTGTTTAAATGTTTGGTTATTTTCTTTCTTCTCCTGAGAGTCGCTTCCCCCCTTATCCATCACAATACTGTATATATTTTTTAAGCCTGCAGTAATAAGATTACATGCTAATTTCTTTGCTTCATCCGATTCACCACCTTTCTTTGCCATGCTGTCACAGGATGCATCATGCACCTTGTTACTGTTGGCCATAGCAATAGACAGGTCTCCCAATATTTTATTCATGTCCCCATCGTCCCAAATGACACTCTGCCAATACAATGGAAAGAAGAAGGAAAAAGGAGGGGGGAACACGAAAATATCAATAATACTTATGCGAAAACATTTCCATTTTCCTCGTGTAAATCTATATATATGTTCGCCCAATTTCAATTCTATACAATTAGACAGCAATGTTCAATATGAATCCTTTCCAAACCTCCCACACCGGTTTGCCCGTTCCTCCGCCCTGCGCTTCCCTTTTGTCCCTGGTCCTTTGTGATATTACACATTGGGCGCTATCACATAAGTTCTTATTTAGAGAACTCATAGTAGACAGAGTTGTTGTTATGTTGTCATCCTGTTTGAGCAATTCATCCACTTTGTCCTTTACGTTAGTTTCATTACTGTCTTTGCCAATTGTGCAATCTAGATCAGGTACCCTTTTACATTCAACACAATCACCATCACTACTCTTACACCATTTATCTTTCTTTATATTTCCTTTATCAAATATTTGATTTATTGTTTGCTCATCGACCTTACATGGGGATTTAACCTGCTTTTTCAATTCATCTGCATAAGCGTTTAGCACCATGCATAACATAGTTTGCTTGAACTCTCTGTTGTCTTTGGCATGATCTTCATTCTGTTCTTCCTTAATTTCATAAATATATTTTAATCCTGCTGTAATGTATTGGCATGCAGTCTTCTCTGGGACAGTTACTATTTTACTAGTTTGCTTTCTATCAGTACATTGATCTCCCATACTTTTGCTATTTGTAGATATTTTCTTAAACATTTCTGTGGCCTCCTTCTTAATATCATCCCAAATGTCATTCTGTAAATTAAAGAGAAGAGCCACATATGCATATTCAGTACCCAAGTAGATTCTTTATTAACCTACAATTCCACTATATTCCCACTATTACGTCCATTCTGCATAGTTAGGCTTATGTAGAAAATGTAAATACTTACAAAGTTCTGCTGATTCCTGTTAGTTTTCCATTTTTGTGCTACACATTCTACGCGAACACATAATGTTTTACCTTTACATTCACTAGCTATAAGTAAGGATAATTGAATAGAGATGTCTTCATGCAATGAATGAAAGAGCATGATAGTAAGACGGGGGTAGAGTGCTGTTGCACATTGGGGTGGTGTACCCCGTGGTATATTATTACCTTGTAGTTGTTGTGGTGGAGGAGGGGGTAAGGATTGTTTCTCGCCTGATGGTGCCTTATTCACTACTTCTTCAACAACTTCCATTACACTCTTCAATTCTTCTTCCTCCTCTTCCATCTGCTCCCTAATTCTCTTAATGGTGTCCTCCATCCCTGTCCCCTCACTATTATGACTGACGATTGAGCTTTTTTCTCCTTTATCACTCCGCGCATTTGGACTCTGTTCTATTAAGTTAGTTTGGTATTTTCTTGTTTTTTCATCGCACCATTTCCTTTCACTTAATGGACCAAATTTATTATTATTAATACTACTCTGTAATAATTTATGTACTTCATGCAGCATATTTTTATTTTCCCTATAAAGATCTACAACTTCTTTGTACTCACACTTTGCATAGTCGTCCTGATTCCATGTATTGCTTAATGCTTCCACAGCATTAAAAACATAATCTGCAACATCCTTCGGTGCACACACAGTACTCATATAATATATCCATACTTTTAATAAATCACATAATGGGATATGCTTTCCCGTACACTCAGGTTTGATACTGTCTGGCGGTTTATACTGATTCTTTTTATTTGTTACCATCATTACATTTTTCAACATAATTTCACAGAACTTCCCATATTTGCTCACGTTAATTCCACCATCACTTTCTTCCACCTCGCATACAGCCTTATTTGCCTGATACTCACTCCATTTATACTTTTTATCAAGCGTGTCATCATCCTCCGTTGGTTCATTAAAGAAGTACGTGAACCACTCACTAATAGTAACTACATAAAAAAAAAAAGGAACAATATGTAATTGCAATGTAATCATTCTTCCTTTACTCAAGCAGAACCTTTATTCTATATGAAAAAAAAAGAGAAAAAAAAAAAAAAGGAATAACTTCCTTTCATGTGTACATTCCTTAAATGTACTCCATAAATGAATGTGCTCCCTTACGTTCTTCTCCTTCCTCGAATCCTATTCCTGCGTTCGGGTAGCATGGGTCCAGTGTTCTCTTCATTTCCTTTATTTCTTTTACCTTCTGTACTATTTTTTTCATGTCTTCCTTTGTTATAGCATCTTTATTGTCTAGGAGTTCCTTCAACTGCTCTTCTTTCTCCTTCCTTCCTAATAAGTCCCTAAGGAATTCATCACTCCCTTCGACCGTCACTCCAGGGTCCTTTATTATGTTTGTGCTGCTAGTGCACTTGTTATAGGAGCGTATTGTCTTTACAGTATTTATTTTACCAGCAATATCCTCGATCCACGGCTTCATTTCCGCGGCAACAAGGCGTTTGCCTAATATTAACTCATCCAATGGTACTGACTGGCAATTTTCATGTACTCCTTCAATATTGTACACATTGCTGGTTTCCTCTATATTTAGCTTTACATACTGACTCACTTCCTTCATTCTACAGTGTCCACCGAATAATTGCATGATAGTCACATTGCCCACTACACACCTCAAGTATTTCTCCACGTCCAATGCTTCTTTTACTTTCCACCCTTGATTTATTCGGTTCCCAGGCTTAAATCCATTTATGAAGTAAATTATTCGTAGTAAAGCTTTGCATAATTCCTTCTTTATTGTTGCATTTGTATTTCCCCTTGTATCTATATTTTCGCAGAGAAGTTTTACTCTTGGCTCATCCCTCTTCAGTCGCTCTGTTAACTCATCAAACATTCTCCTCATATCATCCCATATTTTTTGCTGCAGATTAAAGAAGAAGAAATAGGGCACGCTCATAAATACACTTCACTTTGCACTGTTGCAGGTACGATTATCCTGCCTATAGAACATAGACAGGGTTCTATTCCATCCTTAGCACTCCGTTCCCTTACATTCACAGCATCTTCATTGAATTTTTGCCTATCCCTGAACCATGTTTGTATGACTTTCGCGAAAATGTTCGCCATCGTTCTGAAGCAAGCGTAGCTCGATATATTCTCATCCTTAAGAATATTTGGATACCTTTTAAGTACATTCAGAAGAATAAGAAATCTACCCCCCCTCTTTCCCCTATGTACATTGCATTCTTCCCAGAAGAAAAGGACGAAGAAAGGAGAAAAAGAAAATTACGCTCCTTTTATTTCTTTTTTTTTGTTGTTTCTATTTTCGCTTCTTCCTTATAAAAAGAATAATCTTCCGTCCACCCTTCCTATGTACATTACATTCTTCAGAGAGAATAAAAAAGGGGAATTACTCACCTTCACTCTCCTTTCTTTTTTTCCTTCTTTTTCTTTCCTTTTTTCTTTTTTCTCCTTTAAAATTTTATTCCTCTTCTTCCCTTTTATTTTTTTTTTTTTTGCTTAACATTCTTTTTTTTTTTTTTTTCTTTTTTTTTTTTCTTTTTTCTTTTTTTTTTTTTTTTTGCGGAAAATATATTTTGTCCTTTTTTTTCTTATTTCCTTCTTTTCCTTTTTTTAAAATTTTGCTTTTTTTCTTTAAGAAAAGAAAGAAAAAAATTTTCCGTTCTCCTTCCTTTATGCATTGCACTTTCCGAAGAAGAAAAGAAAAAGAGAGAGAAAACACAACCATTGCCTCCTTCCTTTTCATATACATTCTACCTATGTACTGCCCTTTTTTTTTGCATTTTCCTTTATGCACTACATTCTTCCTAAAGAAGAAGACGAAGAAAGAGGGAAGGAATGGAATTACGTTCCTTTATTCTTTCCTTTTCTTTCCTTTCTTTCCTTTCATTCTTTTCTTTATTTTTCTTTTTTTTCTTTATTTTTCTTTCTTTTCTTTTTTTTCTTTCTTTTTTTTTTTAAACCTTTTTTTCTTTTTTTTCTTTTTTAAACCTTTTTTTCTCTTCTTTAGCCTATTTCTTTTTTTTTTTTTTTCTTGTTCTTTTTAAAGGAGAGAATATATATAAAAGAAAAAAAGAGATTACAAAACATCTTTTTTTCCTTTAGAGAATTTTCTCTTTTGGGGGTAAGGATAAAAAAAAAGTAGGAATGGAAGAAAAAGAAAGAGAAGCATACTGGAATGTACAAAATGATTAAAACATTATAAGGAGCGAAGGAAGAAAAAGTAAAAAGTAGTACAAATATCATGACAAATTGTGTATATCGCTTAATGGAAAAAAAATGAAGTATTATTATCATATTCCATTTCTCCTTATATGTCCTTCAGATGATATTAACCATTTTGTAATAAATGATCTAAATATGCTTCTTTGTCATGAACATTTTCTTCCATTTCGACTTGTTCGACGACCAACGCAAGGATTAGCATCCACAACTTTGGCAACTAAAAGATTTCTCCTATGGGACTGTTAATATAGTTTGTTGCTTAGGTGTTGCTTCTACTACCTTCCGTGGATGGAACATTATCAGTAGCATGTTCCATTTCCAGCTTCTTCTGTTCCTTTTCTCCATTATTTTTTGTTCCCTTTCCTTTCTTTCCTTCTTTTTTTTTCCCTTCTTCTTTTAGAATGAGAGGAACTCATCTAATATATGGAACAGAATATGACGTAGAATATTCTGTAGTATCATCATCATCCTCCTCCGTTAAGTCAGGTTCTGAATCTACTGTTGTTGAATTGTATGCTGTGGAATCATATTCATTCTCCTTATTTAACTTGCGTACTAATGACCTTCTTTTTCTGTTACTTCTATTGTTACTTCCTCCTCCTCCAAAGAAGGTGTTACGTAAGTCGGAAAATATAGGAGTATACTGAAAAAAAAAAAGAAAGGAAAAGGATTAAAAAATGTGCACGGAATATATATATGTGTACATTACTGTTCACATTTTGAAGCATTCATTTTTTTACATTCCATTTTTTTTTTTTTACATTTATTTTATGCATTCACTTTAACATTTATTCTATGCACTC
Organism: Plasmodium coatneyi; assembly: GCF_001680005.1. Taxonomy (NCBI): domain Eukaryota; phylum Apicomplexa; class Aconoidasida; order Haemosporida; family Plasmodiidae; genus Plasmodium; species Plasmodium coatneyi. The sequence goes on from NC_033556.1 coordinate 797,046, forward strand.
TTTTTTAAATAGACAGCAAATATTAATAAGTGTTATTATACATATTTCTTCTGTTAAGTGTACTTACCTTATATAGATAGAAAGCAAGGGCTGGTAATCCTATTGCTGCTGCACCACCAACAGCGGAAGGTACAATATTCGTGGTGTCCATTCCTTCAGGGGAGCTCATAGCAGCTGAAGAGGCCAATTCTTGTTCAGCATTCTCTCTTCCAGTGGAACCTGGTCCAGAGGAACCAGGTTTCCAGGTTCCAGTACTACCAGGACCAGTGGAACCGGAACCAGAAGAACCTGGGTTCCAGCTTCCTGTAGAACCATGACCAGATGAACCTGGATTCCAAGTTCCCGTGCTACCGGGACCAGAAAAACCAGGTTTCCAGGTTCCCGTGGAACCGGGACCAGAAGAACCGGGTTTCCAAGTTCCAGTACTGCCGGGTCCGGAAGAACCAGGAGACTGGTGTCCAGTACTACCGGGACCAGAAGAACCTAAGAAAGAAGTAAGAAAAAAGGGTGTTTTAAATCATATCGAAGGTCGCAGAAAGTGACATGTTGTGGGTGCACTTTCCCTTTTCTGTATATTTTTTTTCTCTCTGTAATAATACTTTCGAATTATGCATATTTGTTATTATGTGTTCTACCTCCCCTTACTCTACTGGTCTTACCTACAACCATTCCTGTAGATTGTGATGATGCAGCTGCAGGGCACTCCAGTTTTTGAGGTTGCGCGAATTCCCCATCCGCCCTGTCCTTTCCCTCTATGAATTTAGTACAATATTCATCATTGCCAATGGTAGGACATGTTTGACTTAATGCTGTATGCGTTGATAAGGCTGAGTTGTAGGAGGTAGTACAAGTTTCCCCTTTATAATAATCATTAAAATTCCCCCTGCTTTCTATTTTTTTATAGTTATAGTAATAGTCATGTAATATTTTAGCCTGTGGGAACCTCTCTTTGGTAATATTACCGTATATCTTAGTGCACTCATTCGTGCATGGTACTCCCTTGAATTTATCATAAATTTCGTTTATAAGGGGTGAAAACTGGCTTTCTGTCTGAAATTTTTCGTTATTTATTTTATCACCTATCCAGTAGAATAGGAATTTGCAAGGATCATAGTAGGATGAGTTGTCCTTGTTCTTCTTTTCGTTACATGCATAATAATAGTTGCTTACGATTCTGGGGGCCAAGGTTTCATCGTTTTTCCACGTGCTTAACGCTACATTTACTTTTCCCTTTAAATCTTGGTTACAGAATTCCTTCGCCCCACGGCTTTCTGTACAATGATTTCTTCTATCGAAATCATCATATACTACTTTTGAGGGTAATGTAATTGTACCTTCCTTTCCCTAAGAAAATATATAGAATTCATAACAGGCGGGGCAGGAACAATGGAATGTATATTTATGTACTCTTCCATGTATTTCTTCCATACATGTTCCTTCTATTACATTCTCTATTTCATTGTACACAGAAAATGTTATAATTATTGTGCTCACATATATATTTTCGAATGAGAAGAAGAAGAAAAGAGAAGTAATGACTAACCTGTGGTAGTCCTGATCCTGTTACTGCTGTTGTTGTCTCTGTTGCTGCCAAACCAGCAGCAGGTTTGCATGTCAATTCCTGCGGTGGCTTATATTCCCCCCTGTCCCCTTCCTTCTTGTTAAATTTGTCACAATATTCATCATTTCCAGTGGTAGGGCAAGCTTGGCTTAATGTTTTATGTGATGTTTCGGCTGTTCGCCAGGACTTCTCGTATTCTAAAGTGCTGCAATATTTAGCTTCCTCCCCATTATTTTTTATTTTATTGTAGTCATAATAATAGTCGAATAGTATTTTAGCGTCTCCGAAACGATCCTTCAAAATATTAGGGTATATATTATTGCACTGGCACCCAGGCTTGAAATCCTGCAGCGCCTTATAAATTATACTCATAACACTTGTGAAAGGGCCTCCCGTATTAAATTTTTCCCTCACCTTATCACCTAACCAGTAATAAAAGAAATAACAGAGATCCTCATCACCCAAAGAACCCAACCACTCCGCCGTTCCTCCTCTGTTACATACCGAACAGTAGTTTCTTGCAACTTCACTGATCCAAGTCCACTTATCCCCATTGTAGGACGATAATGAATTTTTCAGTTGTTTTTCCAGGTCACTGGGGTTCTTCCCTCCCTCCCCTTGGAACATACACCTTTTTCCTTCCCCTTTGTTTAACGCATCATATATTTTTTTTGAAGGTAATTTAACTGTACTTCCCCCGGCCTAAAAATGTAGAATTGAAATATGTGTGCGTGTGTACATCCATACATATCCACTACATTATTATATGGTATACACGTGGAACATTATATATATGTGTGTGTACACATATCACTTTATATACGTTTCTTTTTAATAGTGGAAATGGATTGGTTGTATTATTCCCTTTTTACCATGATTTATGAATACCCTCAATATATAATGGAATTTATGTTAATGAAGTGTTCATGTGTTCATGTGCTCTTGTAGTTTGGAAATACATATCAGAGTTCTAATTGGTTTATGATGATTACAAAATGAGTAGGTATTGAATTTTTATTCTTCCTTTCTCCTCACAATACACAATGTTTAATTTTTCAAAAAATGATAATCCACAGTCCACATGCATTGAAATCATCGTGTGCATAATTAAAGTAAAAATGGTAATGAACACACACAGGAAGTAACAAAGTAAAAAAAGTAAAGAACGAGCTCTACCCTCCTCTCCTCCCTTTTACTACTTTCTCCTTTATTATATATTACTGAATTTTGCACGATTCCGTATAAGAATATAATGCAATACACATATTCTTCCCTTTTCATTCATAAACATTCAACAATAATGATTCCCTCCTTTTATCTTTCTCAGTTCAGTACACTACAAATGAACTCGTTCAAACATGAGGTGTGTATATCATATTATATAAACATCCCTTTCACTTTTTAATGCACATTCAAGTTCATCAATTTTTTAACTACCCTCACTTCTTCTTTCCATCCTAATATGCACAACCTGAATATTTTTATTTATATGTGTGTGACGTGTACATTCCATTATGGGAGCTACTTCCTTTCCCCACTTTCAACTAATGTTGTACTTTTAAGCTTGCATGTGCCTCATTGTTTCCTAACCTTTCTTCTTTCTATACATTCTTTCCTTTATTTTCTTTCTTTTCTTTTTTTCCTTTTTTTTTCTTTTTTTCCTTTTTTTTCTTTTTTTTTATACACCCTTCGGGTGTACTCCCCCTCAAGGGGGAGCATGTACTCCTTTCCTTCACCTCCTTCCATGAACCTACCACCCCTAACAACCTTCCTCTCACCCTACCACCACCCTAACAACCTTCGTTCCACCCTACCACCCACCTAACAACCATCCTTCGACCACTTATAAACCTTCGTTCCACCCACCAACCCTAACTACACCATCCTTCACACTTCCCTTCCTTCCTTTTTTTATATTATTTTTCTTTATTACACACCCTTCCCGTGTACTCCACCCCCCCGGGGAAACTAAAATAGCAGGCCATAATATTGGGTCATAAACCTAAGAATACCCTACATACGAACCCCCCCTAAACACTAAATCCCAACCTCTAAAGAGCCTAATGCTCAAATCTTATGCCTCAACACTAAAACATAAACCCTAAAACATAAAACCCAAACCTTAAACCCTAAACCCTAAACACCCAAACTTAAACCTTGAACCCTGAACCTTACACCCTAAAACACTGAATATTAAATCCTAAAATCCTCAACCCTAAACCTTGAACCCTAAGCTCCACACTGCGAAACGTTAAGTTCTTAACCCTGAAAACTTAAACCCTAAACCCTGAAAACCTTGAATCCTAAATCCTAAACACTTAACCCTAAATCCTGAACTCTAAATCCTAAACCCTGAACCCTAAACCCTAAACCCTGAATCAGGAAGCCTAGACCACCACTATGGACGCTGATGCCATAAATCCTAAAACCTAAAATTCTATCCCCTAAACCACGACGCCTGAAGTCTGACCTTGAACTCTAAACGCTAAACCCTAAACCTCTACCCTTAAAATTAAACCCTTAGATTTTAAACCCTAAGGTCTCAACCCTAAATCCTGAAACCTAAACCCTTAACTCAAAATCCTGATCCCTAAACTCTGAACACTAAACCCTGAAACCTAAGCTCCACACTTAGAAAAGTTAAATCCTTAACCCTGAAAACCTAAACCCTAAACTCTGGAAACCTTGAACCCTAAACGCCAAACCCTGAATCCTAAATCCTAAACCCTAAACCTTAAACCCTAAATCCTGAACCCTAAATCCAGAACAGTATACCCAGGACCTATATACCCAGAACCCTAAACTAGAATATATAGAAGTTAGAAAAAATAAATTGTTTGCTCAAAACTTTAATTTAAGTTAAAGGAAGAAAATAGGGCACATTAATTCGTGGAATGTATAGTATAGACTAAAAAATAGAGAGAAAAGTACTCTAGTAATGTAATAATTATTATGAGTTTAGGGGATTTATTTATATAATGTTCTTGTGATAGAGGAAAATAAGGTTAGCGCACTAATATGTAATGTAGAATGTGTGTTATAAGGAGAGAGTGAAGTAAATCAAACAATATATAATGTATATTTTCAGTATGAAGATGTTATTCGTAATATTTCTACTAGAAGAAAGGAAAAAAAAGAAAAAAAAAAAAAAAAGGAAGAAGGTTATTATTAGCTTTTGTAGGTGAAAGAGGGTGTGTTACAATATACCATTATGGAAACTCATGTGATCATGCTCCTCTTGTAAGTATAATTAATTCCAACTCTTGGTACATTATATATTGTTCATGTATTCCATGAGAACTTGGCACTACTTGCCATATATTCATAAGTGTGCACATTTTTTAGGAGGAATCAGCCCTCCGTAGATATGAACTGCACTATATATATGTGTTAACAGTTTCTTAATAACAACCATCTCCTTTTAAATAGCAGTGAAAAATAAATTCATAATACATGTATTAACATTTTTGTTAGGAGGGGGAAGAATCATATTATTATTTATATACACATGTACATATATGTACATATATATATATATAGTATGTCCATATATATATATATGTATGTAAAGGCAACTAAAGTGTGCGTGTATAGATATAATAAGATAATATTACTAATAAATATATATCATCCATTGATTATAATACATAAATAAAGAAATGTATAAAAGGAATTTTATTCCTTCCTTCCATCCTCTTTGTTATATGTGTACGCGTCTGTATAAAGGACTAAAATTTGTTCTTCACATATATATGTTCTTCATATATATACATTTCCCTTACTTTTTAATTATACATATACGTGTGTGATAATTTTGATGTGTATGTGTGTATATGTAGTGTATATTATCGTACTTTGAAGAAGTTAAGGATTACCCACTTTTTAAAGGGAAGGTGTAAAAAAATTATATATATATATGCATACCTTCCAATGGTAGATACCCACCTCCATCCTTCTCCTTCAGAATATATATAAAAGTGAAAAAATCTCACACAAATTTCACGTATATGTTTTTTATGAATAAGAAGGAAGGAATGTTCAACAGAAATTTGTGATGTGCAGGAGTGTATAAGGAAAAATGGTTAAGGTTATGAGGAAAAAAGGGGGTTCATTCCCCCCCTTATTCATCCCTTTCTTCACAACATGAACAATTGCATATTATGTACATAATATTTTATGTGCATAGTACAATGAAGTAAAGTGTGAGGAGTACATACATATATACATGTTTTGCGTCAATTATATATATATTTTGTTTAGGGGAAGCAGGCGGCAGGTTCAGTTAAGTTACCTTCCGAAGAAGTATACAGTACAATCGGGAAAAGTGGGAGGTGGTGCGAACAGTCGGGCCAGGAGGGTTACGGGCAAAATCTGAATGACAAGATAAGCCCAGCATTAAAGAAACAGGGAATTGATGATAACAAATTGGCAAGTGATATTACACGGGGGTGGTGCAGTGCATATAAGATAAAGAGGGAAGGGAAACCACACAACTGTAACCCTGAGGACTTCTTTTATTATTGGTTAGGTCATAAAATAAAGGACAAATTGAAAGGTAATAATTTTTCGGATGTTATGAAGGCTATATATAATGAACTGCCGGGGAAAACTGAAAACAAGCAATTCAAGATTTTATACGACGATATTAGTGATGGCCTCTTTGAGAAGGATAAAATATTGTTCGATTACAGTTATAACTGTAAGGCTCTACAAACACAAGTAGGATGTTCTTCTAATAAATGTTGTATTCCAGAATGTGCCAAACATCTGCAGGCAGCTAAAACAGCACTTTCAGGAATAGATGGTATTTGCACGAATGATACGCATGGTTTATATTGTACACAATTTAAAGGAGAATTAAAGCAGGAATACCAGAAAATATTAGACGTAGAATGTCATACGGTGCAGCAACAACAGGAACTGCTGCAGGGGCAGGTACTGCAGTTTACTTCCCTCCTTCCCTTTCCTTCTAACCCTTTCTTCTTCCGTCTTCTTCAGCATAAATACAGCAACCTGCATATAGCACATTACATATTACGTAATCAAAATATAGGGGGAACATAAGGGGAGGGAAGCAGCATATAAATATATTTCATCCACCCCCACTGCTTACATTTATAGGATGGTGATTCAGAAGAAATGTCCTCCAAGAAAATTTATAACAGACTAGATCAATATCAAGCGACAACATGTATCACATCAGATTACGGGAATGAAATAAAAACAACATTAACCCAAGCTGGTGTGGGTACAAACATTGCTCAACAAATTATAAATACACTATGTTATATAAGTAAAAAAGAGAACTATGATGGAGATGACGAGGATTCAAAGCAAGATAATGATAATACACTCTTCTATTATTGGATGGGTGAAAAATTGTCCACACTCCTTGATGATGCCAAATTCAAAGAAGTTATGAATGATTGTGAAAGCAAAATTTTCAGTCGTTCCACAGAATATAATTGTCAATTCCTGAAGACCTATGGTAATGTTGCACTATTCGAAGCATTCAAGAGAGTGTACGATTATTCACTTGACAAAGATTTTATGGAGCGGCAATTGGGGGAGCATGGTGAAAATTGTGCTAATGACTATTGTGGGTATTTACAGAAAGCACAATGTTCTTTTCAGACTATGCAGTCTGAATGCAAGATCAACGGCAGTAGTCAGTGGTGCCAAAAATTTAGCAGCTTATATGGAGAATGTGAAGGTAAACAGAAGATGAAGCCAGAGTGTAAAGTGGCAAGTGTACCGAAGGAATCATGTGGAGGTAATTCCAAAGAAGAAAAAAGTACATTACATACACCAGTCACAACCTCCTCTGGGGGAAGCACAGTTGCTACAAGTGCTGTCTCCAGCGGAGCTGCACTATTGGGAATTCCAGCCATTGCCCTCTTTTTATATAAAGTAATAGTACATAATTACATAATTCCAATTACCATTATAGTGGAATTATATATAATATTTATTATTATGAATATATATATTTTTATCTAAAATGAATGCATAGAATAAACTGTATACTGCACATTATATATATACATATACATATATAATGCACATTCTTTCACTTCCTTTCCCTTTCCCCCTTTGTTAGTATAATCTTTTACCTTCTGGAATAAAAAATTTTTTTTGGGAACAGCAGCAGTGGCAATAGAAGTAGAAGATCTGCCGAACGCAATTTCCGTACAATAACGGACGATTCAACCTTAGGCTCAACAATAAATGACTCCACAACAGACACTTCCACAATAATAGTAGATGATGGAACAGATTCTAACACGGAATACTCTGTTCCATACACTGCACATTCCAGAACAAGAAATAATAACAGAGAACATAAGAATATAGGTTATCAGAATAGATAACATATGGAAGGGGAACGTGAATCTAATGTTTCCCTCCCTGAAGAACACATGGAAGAACTTAAATAACCGTACACTGTAAAGAACAGAATGACATTTCTCCTTCTTCCGTTCTTCCTTCCTTTCTTTTTTTTCTTCATTTCCTCCCATTTGTATGTTTGAATAATTTCATGAGGGAAATAACCCCCGAGGGGCGTATAGCAAAGATTGTAAAAACTCGGCAAAGGCGATTTTTAGGCCTCGGTAAGGCGGTCCTTAAGGCCTGCCAACGAGATCTTAGACCTCCGTAAGGCGATTTCTAAGCCTCGGTATTGCGGTTCTAGGCCGCGACAAAATTCGTAACTTTTGGCATGCATTTCCGTGAACGGGAAATGCCGAACCCTGCCAGGAAAAAGCAGAGGTTGATCAACTTGCGAGCAGGTTTACAGCGTAAGGTGGGAAAAAAGAAAAAAAAAAAAAAATAAATAAATGAAAGCAAGAAGAAAAAAACAAAAGAAGATAATAAGGAAAAACAAAAAAAAAAAAGGAAAAGAAAAAAAAGAAAAAGAAAGGTGAACCAATGAGTGCGTAAGTGTGTGTAGGATTTCGGAATTTAAGGGGTGTGTGTATGTAGGATTTCGCATTTTAGGGTGTTTGTGTAGGATTTCGCATTTTAGGGTGTGTGTATGGAGGATTTCGCATTTTAGGGTGTGTGTATGGAGGATTTCGCATTTTAGGGTGTGTGTATGGAGGATTTCGCATTTTAGGGGGGTATGTGTAGGATTTCGCATTTTAGGACGTGTGTGTATAGGATTTCGCATTTAGGATGTGTAAGGTTTGACACTTATGGTTAAACTTCTCAGGGTATAAGAACAATAATGTGCTCTGTTGTTTAGCTGTTTTAGGGTATAAGAACAGCAATGTGGCCTTGGTGTTTAGCACCTTAGTGTTTCTAACAACAACAATGTGGCCTGGTGTTTAGCTGCTTAAGGCAGGGTATACATGTAAGGTGTGCATACAGGAAAAAGGAAAGAAAGAAAGAACGGTTGAAAAAAAAGGGTTTAGAATTTTGCGTTTAGGGTTCCGTGTTTCAGGGTTTAGGAACAACCATGTAGCCTGTTACTTTAGCCACGCCAGGTGGGGGAATATACCTAAAGGTTGTATAAAAAAAAAAAAAAAAAAAGGAATATTATATTGAAATTACCTTTCTTATTTTTTTCTCTTTAGATGGAAATGACGATCTACCACCACCACCCAAACTCAAACCAAATCCTAATCCAAATAAAGCTGGTAGTAGTGGTTCTTTTAGTGATGCTGATTTAGCAGATGGTGTCTCTGGTGGAGAAGGAAGAGGAGGTTTCTGCCACCACGGTGGTGGCGACCATCGTAGTGGTGAGCAGCAGAGTCAACAACAACAACAGCAGCAGCAACCACAACCTCCCCAATTACCATTCCCTGCTGGTGGACCACCAGCAAAGAGAGAAGTATCGCCAGCTCCTCTTGTTTGCTCTGGAATGGATAGCACCACCAATACCAATATTGGTGGTGCTTCCGCTTCTTCTGCATTAGCTGCAGTAGGATTACCAACACTTGCTTTCTATCTATATAAGGTAAGTACACTTAACACAGGAAAATATGTATAATAACACTTATTAATATTTGCTGTCTATGTAAAAAAAGAGTGCATAGAACAAATGTAAAAAATGGAATGTAAAAAAAAAAAATGAATGTTTAAAATGTGAGCAGTAATGTGTACATATATATATATTCTGCGCACACATATGTGCTCACCTGCTTGTTCCTTTTTCTTTTCTTCTTTCCTTATTAGTACAGTTCTTTATTTTCTGGAATGCGGGGCACTTCTCCTAGGAGCAGCAGAAGAAAAAGATCCGTAGAACGGCATTTTAATAACAGTTCTTCGAACGACGACGATTCTATAACAGAATATACGACGGAAGGTTCTACAATAGAATCTATAGCAGAATCAACAATAGCGGATTCTTCTACTTTATATACTGCTATTCCATCATCCAACACCAGAAGGAGGGGAAGAGCAGGAACAAATAATGAACCACGTCGTAAGAATATAAATTATCAGAGTATGTAACACCATCGTATGTAGTGTTACATTAAACGTAATTGTTCCTCCCCCAAAATTATACTTAACATATAACGTCCATTGCCATCCTCACCCTCGCTCCCTCCTCCACCCAAAGAAACTATAATAGTGTGTAGTACCTTCATATATAAAGAAAGGGCGAATGTCGCCATTGCACCCATAAATTGTACACATATTACAATAAATGAGCAACATTGTCCTCCCTACATATATACATACATGAACCATTTCCTACTTCACATATGAAACCATTCCTAATACATGTAAACCATTTCCTTATTTATGTTTAGTGTACCTGCTCCTCCCTCCTTTTTTTTTTTTTTTAATATTATTATTCTTTCATATGCACAAATGTGGTGTTTACACCCCTTCTTCCTTTCTTAGACCTTCCTTTCCCAATCATACATATATATATATTTCTTATAATGCAAATACATTATATACACTTCCCCACCTTTCTTTATTTTTTTCCATTTTCTTTTCTTTCTTTCTTTTTCCTTCCTTTTTTTTTCTTTCCTTTCTTTTTTTTCATCTTTTTTTTTCTCTTTCTTTTTTTTCTTTTCCTTTTTTTTGTATGCACACTTTAGATTCATACCCCTCACTAAACAGCTAAGTACCAGGCCACATTATTGTTCTTACACCGTAAAACAGCTAAACACCAGGCCACATTGCTGTTCTTACACCCTTAAACTGGTTAAATACAAGGCCACATTGTTCTTCTTATACCCTAAAACCAGGAACCTCAAATGTGAAACATATACCACAAGTGTGAAATCCTACACTCAGCACCCTTAAGTGTGAAATACCACACTCACCCTAAAATGCGAAATCCTACACACACACCCGAAATGCGAAATTCTACACACACAGTCCCTAAAATGCAAAATCCTACACAAACACCCCTAAAATGTGAAATCCTACATACACACCCTAAAATGCGAAATCCTACATATACACACCCTAAAATGTGAAATCCTATAACTTCGTGTTATGTGCCACACCCCCGCGCTGATTTATTCACCTTTATTTTATTTTTTTTTTTTCTCTTATTTCTTTTTTTTTTTTTCTTTCTTTTAATTCCCCCTTTCCCTTCTTCCTTTACTTCTTCCTTTCTTCTATTTATTCCTTCTTTTCTTCCTTTTCCTTTTTTTTTTTTTTTTTTCTTCTTTCGTTGTGCCAGTTTGTCCTTATCATTTTATTTTTTTTGGTATACACACATGTGATAACATGGTAAAAAATTTGTAATTGTACAGTTCCCCTCTTTTAAGAACACACTCTTTTTTTTTTGCGGAGGAGGAGAAGAAAAGCGCGCATTTGTGATACATGTGATGGTGCTGGTGGGCGCTAGAAATGGACAATTTTTCGCAAAAAAAAAAAAGCAGTAAAAGCCCTCTTTTTTTCTGGGGGACGCTTATCTTAGCAGCACCTGCGTAAACAAAAAAAAAAAAATTTTTAACTTATATAAATTACACATGAACACATAAACAACTTAATACACAAAACAAAAGAAAAAAAGAAAAATATTCACTACACCCTAAACCCGAAATTTGAACTTGGAACCTGTTCTTAGGAACAAAGTCTTTTCTCCCTAAACCTGGAACCGCAAACCCGGAACCTGTTCCATAGTAATATCTTCCTTAGGAACACCTTCCTTAGGAACAAGGTCTTCCTCCCTAAACCCGGAATCTGAAACTAAACATTGAACTTCTTTTATAAAATTGCTTCCCATAAATTCTTGAACAAGAATGGTGAAATAATCCTCCTTCGTTAATGCCACATCCCCTTTTTGACATTCGTCTAGGACTTCTAAATGGATATCAATAATCATACGGCGACCAACGCCCCGTTTTTTCCTCCCTTTTTTAGGCGTAGAATGAGATTTGCGTTCCTTTACTAAGGTATATTCTTGTGGACCATCCTGCTGTCCCACATGATCAGGGAGTTGTTCTTCTAAGGAAGGAGGACCACGTACTTGATGAGCTCTTTTGTAACGTCTTCTTTTACCAGGCAAGGAAAAATACTATGGGAAAAAAAAAAAAAAAGTTAATAAATTTTTTTTTAAAAGGGGTTGGATGTTGTTCTTAAGAGAAGAACAATCAGTATAAAACAAGTGCGAAGTGTACATCTAGGGTAAAAAAGGGGGAAGGTGTGTTCCTTTTCTTTTCTTTGTATGCACACTTTAGATGCATATCCCTCCTTAAACAGCTGAACACCAGGCCACATTGTTTTTCTTACACCCTAAAACAGCTGAACACCAGGCCACATTGTTGTCCTTATACCCTAAAATAGCTGAACACCAGGCCACATTGTTGTTCTTATACCCTAAAACAGCTAAACATCAGGCCATATTCTTGTCATTATACACTGAAAGAGCTAAATACCTGGTCATATTGATGCTTTTATACCCTGGAAAATCCTTAACCTTAAGTGTGAAACCTTACACCATAGGTGTCAAATCCTACACACACATCCTAAATGCCAAATTCTATACACATGCCTAAAATTCGAAAACCTACACACATCCCTAATTGCGAAATCCTACACATACATCCCTAAAATGCGAAATCTTACACGTACACCCTGAAACCGGAACCTTAACTCCACTTCCTTTAACCCTTTCCTTCACTCTCAATACGGAACCTCATTGTTCTTTCTTTTTTCTTCTCTTTTTAATCTTCTTTTTATTCTTTTCTCTTTTTTTTTTTTTTTTTTTTTCTTTTTGAGGAAAAAATATTTTCTTCTTTTTTTCTTTTCTTCTTTTCTTCTAATATTAATTTTCTTTTTTTTTTATTCCATTTTGTTCTCTTTTTGTCTTACCTTCCAAAGGAGGTATGTCATAGCAGAAATACCAAGGAACACGGGAATGCTAGGAAGGTATGGGGTAAGGAGGTCGGAAGGGTCGACCCTTTTCCTGTTATGAAGTGCCTCAGGAACAGGAGGGGTGGCTGCGCCACGCTCCCCTGGAACACGTGTTTTTGTTGTTTTAAGGCTCCTAGATGACGATGCTGGTGTTGATGCTGACGACTGTTCCCCTGGAGCTGCAGGTCGTGCTGGTTCAGGGGGTGGTGGACCTTGTGGTTTGTTTCCACCTTGTTGCGGTGGACCTTGCGGTTTGCCGGGAGGAGGTGGTCCCTGTGGTTTGTTACCACCCTGTTGTGGTGGTCCTTGTGGTCCTGTAGCGCCTGAACCAGAAGAACCTGGACCAGGGGAACCACCTACCCCTGGGACACCACGACCATTAGCTTGGGGACCTGGTGGACCACTCCCACCTGAAAAGTGAGTTGGAAGGAAAGGTAAGTGTTGTTCTTAGTGCAGTTAGGAATAATAACGTCTGAAGTATTTTGTGCACTTCGGTACACATCTTACACTTTTTTTATTTTTTGCTTTTTAACTTTTTTATTTTTTTACTTTCTAATTTTTTTTTACATTTTTACACCTTTTTCACTTGCTAATTTTTTGTACTTTCTAATTTTTTACGTCGTAATTTTTTACACGTCCAGAATTTTTTGTACACTTCCCTTTTACACTTCTTTCACCTTCTAATTTTTTTGCACTTATTTTTCTTTCTTTCTCCTTCATACTCTAACAAGATAATACACCCTAAAACAGCTAAATACATCAGGCCATATTGTTGTCCTTACACCCTCAAACAGCTTAATACCAGGCCATATTGTTGTTCTTATACCCTAAAACACCTAAATACGAGGCCACACTTGTTCTTCTTACAACCTAAAACAGCCGAACACCAGGCCACATTGCTGTTCATGCGCCCTAAAACAGCTAAACAGCAGGTCATATTATTGTTCTTACACCCTGAAACACCTAAATACCAGGCCATATTGTTGTCCTTATACCGTAAAACAGCTAAACAAAAAGCTACATTCTTGTTATTATACCCTAAAAACTTAACCTTAAGTGTGCAGGATTTCACACTTAAGGGTGTGCAAAATGCTACACACACCCCAAGTGCGAAATTGCACACCCTTAAGTGTGAAATCCTGCACACACCCCTAAATCCGAAATTCTACACACACCCTAAAATATGAAATCCTACACATACACACTAAAATGCGAAATCATACAAACACTTATATGTTAAATCCAACACACACACCCCTAAATTGCGAAATTCTACACACACCCACGCACTCATGCATTCATTCACCTTTTTTTTTTTATTTATTTCTTTTTTTTTTTTTTTCTTTCTTTCCTTCTTTCCTTTCTTTCTTTCCTTCCTTTTTTTTTTTCCTTCCCCCCATAAGAAGGAACATCTTCATTCCTTCCATTTTTTTCCTCTTTTCTTTTTTTGTTTTTTTCATTCCTGTTTTCTTCTAATATTAATTTTTTTTTTTTTTAATTTTCAATTTTTTTCCCTTTTTTATTTTTTACTTTTTAAAATTTTAGATGCATCTTATAGATGCACACATTTCTTAGGAGTGTTTATTTTTTCTTTTATTATTATTACCTGGATCTTTCGGTAGGACTTCTGAGACAGAAGAAGGGTCAGACGAAGTAGGATCACCGGAAGGAGTTTGGGTGTCTGTTCCTGTGCTTGGAGTTTGGGATTCTGGAACTGTTATAGTAGGACCTGGACCTGAAATAACAGAAGCAGTGATTGTTTTTATGTCAACAACGGCTGGGTTAGTACCTTTTTCGCCAAGTGGACCGGTCCCCCTATTGGCTTCGTGCCTGTCGTCAACATTACTATTATCTGGAACACTTTGACTATTAGACTTCTCAAGGCATGAGAAAATACGATCATGGTCAGTATTGTTTTCTAGGTCGTTACATTCCTTACCTCTGGGAGTGCTACTGGAAGGTTCTGTACTCTTACCTGGTTGTGGTGCACCTGGTGGTGGTACTAGCACTGCTGTTGGTTCTATTTTAGGTGCAGCAGCAGCAGGTGCTGGTTCTGGTGGGGGAATACCTGAATCTTCCGATCGGGGGGTAGGGGGTGGTATTGGTGGGGGAGGTGGTGGTTTTGGACATATGGAATCCAGAGTTTCCTGTATTTCGTTCTTCTCTAGGAGCTTCTTCTTTATTTTTTGCCGTTGGTTGTCTGGTCTAATTGTAAAATTTGAACATTCGTCCCACGTACATTTTTCACATGGTTCCTCGGTGCATTCATTACCGTTATGAACATTCTCACCGGCAGTAAATGCATTTTTTATAGTGCTCATCCCAATACAAGGTTTTTCCCCAAGAAGTTTTCCATATTCATTCAATATTAGACAGGCCATAGTTTGTTTAAACCTTTTGTAATTTTTTTTGTGCTGATCATCAGTGCCCTTCGGATCCTCTTTAATGCTGTATACATGCTTTATCCCCTTAACTATGTAATTACATGCCTTTTTTTCTGATTCTGTTTCTGTTTTACCAGATTGCCCATTAATGTTATTGCATAGAGGCTCCTCTGTTGTGTTTCCACTTTTCATAGCATCATATAGGGCATTCAATATTTTCTGCATGTCCCCATAGTCCCAAATGTCTTTCTACAAAAGTAAGGAAAGAAGAGGGAAGGAACACGTAAGTATAAATAGTACCTTCACGAAACATTTTCCATTTTATTCCTGTGAAAAAATATATATATATTCGCCCAATTTCAATTCTATAAAATTAGACAGCAATGTTCAATATGAATCCTTTCCAAACCTCCCACACCGTTGTGCCCTTTTTCTCTTCCCTTTTGTCATTTTTCCATTGTGTTGTTACACATTGGGCGCGTTGGCATAAGTTCTTATTTATATCATTTAGAGTACTTAGAGTTTGTGTTATTCTGTTATTCCTCTGGAGCAATTCTTCCACTTCGTCCTTTATTTCTTTATCGTTTATTGTGCATTTTGAGTAGTCCTCCCTTTTACATTCAAGACAATCAACCTTCCCATTATTTCTATCCTTACACCAACTCGTAAGTTTGTTATTCCCTCTCTGAAATGACTGTTTTATTGTTTCCTCCTCGATCTTACAGGGGGATTTCACCTCCTGCTTTAACTTATTTGCATAGGCATTTAGTAGGAGGCACATCATAGTTTGCTTAAAATCCCTATTGTCCTTGGCCTTCTGTCCATCGCCCCCTTTCTGTTGGTTCTTACCCTCATCGGCTATGTTAATACCGTATATGTACTGTAATCCTGCACTAATGTATTGGCATGTCCTTCTCTCTGGGTCCGTAACTATTCTACTATGTTTCTCTGTATTTCTATTACAAGTTCCCTCCATACTTCCACCAATTGTAGATATATGTTCAAACATTTTTGTGCCGCTGCTGCTAATATCACTCTCCATATTGCTCTGTTCATAGAAAGAGGAAAAAGAGAAGGAAAAGAAACAAAAGTATGCTATGTAAACATGTCCATCTCCCCCCTCATAATTATTATATGTCCACCATCTATAATTATGTGCGTCTATGTCCATCCCCCCTATAATTATGTTTATCCCCCTATAATTATTATGTGCACCCTCCTATATGTGTCTAATTTCCTTTGTTAATTTGTACAACCTACAGTACTCACAAAAGTGTCCTCTTATTCTAATGAAGACAATATATATTGTGTTCACTTACCCACTTCACTCCGTTCGTATGTCCCTTATTCTGATGCCACTTCCCTGATACGCATTTTACGCGGGTACATAGATCTCCATCAGTACAGAGAGCATCGGAGGAGGATGGATTTGGGGGAGGTGATGATGCCTGTTTATTATTTTCTGCTATGGCTTCCTGCAAGGCGTCCTCCAGAAGCTTCCGCTCTGCTTCTACTTCCTTCTTTACTTCTTCCTCTATTTTTTTAATAGTATTTTTCAGTTTTTTCAATTCTGGACTACTTACAACTGTGCTACCACCCGCCCCACTGTCGTCACGTGCAGGCTTCGGATCCCCAGGCGCCTTTCCTCCCCTGTAGTGCCGTGTACTACTTTGACACCATTTCCGGTTAGTTAATGCTATTATTTTATTAAGCATAATATTTGTCTCAAATAGTTCGTACAATTCACCTCTCATATCATTTCCTTTTCGCTCAGGAATGTTAAGTACACCATCATAAGAACATTCCGCATAGTTCTTATCTTTATCCATGTTCCCCCTTACTGCTTTCACCCCCTGAAGGGCATGTTCTATAACTGCCTTCGGTACACAAAAAGCATTCATATAGTACATCCATACTCTTAATAGTTCACATAAGGGAATATCTTTCACAGTGTTTTTACATTTTGTCTGATCTGTCTTGTGCTGGTTTTCAATATCCGTTACTAACATTACATTCCTTACCATTACTTTACAAAAATCTTTGTACTTCTCTAACTTCACATCCCCTTCTAATGTTTCATTCTGATCGCATATATCTAACATACTCTCCAGTTCTTTATAATAATCTTTGTCCGTGCTGGATACACTTCTAGAGAATGTTGTAAACCATTCTTCTATACCAACTGTATAGAAGGAAGAACAAAGCAAAAAGGGGGGGCATGTACACATCATGTATGTGTCCGTGCATATTGTGTCCATATAGTTCTATTCAAAGGAGGAAAAAACAAAATTACATATATCCCCATATTCATTGAAACTATATCACAAAAATTCAAGAACAAATCCTTACGTTCTTCCTTGTCTTCAGATCCTCCAGGGGTGGAGGTACTACCAGGACATTCATATGGAGTCTTCTTTTTTTTCATTCTATCTCCTACTTTCTTTAATACTTCCTCTAATTTGTCACTCGCCAAATTATTACTACTATCAGCAAATTCCTGCAGTTCACTCTCATCGTTCCTTCCTAATAATTCGACCATACCCTTTTTGCTTTCTTCTTGCTTACCCTTTTGACACCCTGTATTGTTCATTATAGTTCCGTACATTTGAGTTCCGTTTTTCTTCTTTTCTAACCATCCATTTACTTTATTTCCTATAAAATTTGCTCCTATTTTCATTCCACTGAATGGTAGATCTTTACACTTCTCATGTGCTCCTATTAATTTACGTGCTTCTAAACTTACCCTTGCTGGTTCCATTATCCATTTAGCTATTTCATCTAACTTACAATGTCCTTTATATAATTTCACCATAGTCATACTTCCTATTATACACCTGAAATAAGATTCCACTTCTCCCAGTTGTTCTATTTCCGGTTGCCCATCGACTGCTTTCCCTTTTCCTTTAATTCCACTCATGAAGAACTTTATTCTTATTAGAGTTTTGCACATTTCTTTCTTAACGTTTTCCATTATAGTTTTGCTCTTGTCTATTTCACTACAAAGGGCTGCTACTTCTGTAGTATCCGTCTTTAAACGTTCCATTAATTCGTTAAACTCTTTCTCCAGATCAGCCCATATTCCACCCTATAAGTTAAAATAATGAATACATGTTCGCATGTCCTATTTTACTACTCCATTCCTTGCATAAATTATAAATTCATTTAATAATTTTTTCCTTACATATCCTTTATTCCTTAAAGAGTAATGAGGAGTACAGATCATTCTAATATACAGTGCACTTAATAATGTACTTATAATTCTTTCCTATTCATTTATATATACACCTTTGTCCTATTTCCTTCTATTTATATAGTTCCTTACCCAGTAATTTCCATCTTCATATTTTCCCCCTTCCAGGAACCATCTTCTCAGTATGTGAGCAAAATATTCCGCCATAATTACCCTTACATCCGCACTATATGCTTCATTGTTACATTAGAGTACTACGTAATAATGGTAGCTCCATTAATTCGTCCAAGGAAGAAGATTCCTTCTAATATTATTTCCCTCGCTGTCCACAGTTATTCCTTCTTCCTTACTTTGTTTTTATATCTGTGAACAAAAAAAAAAAAAGAAAAATTCTGCGCATGCGCCCTTTCCTATCTTCCTCCCTTTTTTTTGCCCTTTAATCCTCTTTTCTTTTTCTTTTTTTCTTTTGTTCTTTTTCTTTCTTTTTCTTTTCTTTTTTGCGGAAAAAAAATATTTTTTTCTTTTTTTTTTTTTTTTATTTCCTTATTTTCCTTTTTTTTTAAATTTTTCTTTTCCGTTTGAAAAAGAAAACAATTTTCCCTTCTCCTTCCTTTATGCATTGCACTTTCCTAAGAAGAAAAGAAAAAGAGAGAGAGAACACAACCATTGCCTCCTTCCTTTTCGTATACATTCTATACCTATGTACTGCCCTTTTTTTTTGCATTTTCCTTTATGCACTACATTCTTCCTAAAAGAAGAAAGAAGGAAAGGAATTACGGTTCCTTCATTCTTTTCTTATTTGTTTTCTTTCTTTTTCTTTTTTTTCTCTTCTTTAGCCTATTTCTTCTTTTTTTTTCTTCTTCTTCTTTTTTAAGAAGAGAATATATATAAAAGAGAAAAAAATGATTAGAAAACTTTTTTCTTTTTCTTTTTAGAGAATTTTTTTCTTTTAAAAAGCAAGTATGGAAGAATGAAAAAGAAAGAAAGAGGATGAATGGGAAAAAAGAAAGGAGAAGCATACTGGAATGTACAAAATCATTAACGTTTGGGAATCAGGAGGAAGAAAAAATAGGAAAAGGAAAAAATAGCAAATAGTACAAATGCTCTACCACAGTATATATATCGTTTCATAATGAAAAAAACCAAATATTATTGTCGCAATACAGTTCTATTTATATGCCCACATAACAATTATGTCAAAGTGTGTTTTGTAATAAATGATGATTTAAATATATACAATTTCCTTTATCAAACACAAACACACAAGCACATATTTTCTCTTCCATCCTTTCACACACATTCTTTAAACAACAGATCACCACCATTATTGCCAAGGAATTAGCATCCACAATAAGGTGACTACAAATCGTTTCTTCTTATAAGAATATTCATGGAGTTGTTGCTTAGGTGTTCCTTGCACCTTACGTGGATGGAACATTATTAGCAGCATGTTCTCATTTCCAGCTTATTGTGTTCCTTCCCTTCATTATTTTTTTATTCCCTTTCTTTTCTTTTTTTTTTTTTTTTTTTTTTTTTTGTTAGAAAAAAGAGAAGAACTTATCTAATATAAGGAACTGAATATTCGGATGGATCCTCCTCCGTTAAGTCAGATTCTGAAGCTAGCGTTGTTGAGTTGTATGCTGAGGAAGAATCATATTCATTCTCCTTATTTAACTTGCGTACTAATGAGCTTCTTTTTCTTCTATTATTCCTTCCACCTCCTCCAAAGAAGGTGTTACGTAAGTCGGAAAATATAGAAGTATACTAAAAAGAAAGAAAAGGAAATGACAAGGATGGGAATGTGTTCGCAGAATGTATATCTACATTACTGCTCGCATTTTAAGCATTCACATTTTTTTTTTTCTACATTCATTTTAACGTTCATTTTTTTACACATTCCATTTTTTTGTACATTTGTTCTATGCATTCATTTTTCACATAGGTAGGAAAATATTAGTAAGCGTTATTATATATATTCCTGTGTTCAGTGTACTTACCTTATATAGATAGAAAGCAAGTGCTGGTAATGCTACCCCTGCAACGCCGGCAGCAGCACCACCACCAATAGTGGTACTATCCATTCCGGAAGAGGCAGGAGCACGTAGGCCGACTAATTGTGCAGATTGAAGTTGCTGTTGCTGTTGTTGTTGTTGTTGCTGTTGCTGAAGTTGCAGACCCCCATGAGTCCCACCATTTCTTTCTTCACCACCGTCGCTTCCCCCTTTTCCTTCTCCACCAGAGACACCATCCCCACCATCTACCACGGTGTCTCCTAAGTCGAAGTCATCTCCAGCGGAAGGTTTCTTCGGTGTTGCGGTAGGCTTCTTTCCTTCCCTATCCGCAACTAAAAAATAAAATAACAAAAGTAAATTCAATGTAATACATCTTTCTTTTTTTTTTCCTTCTTACCTTCTTTTATTTATTTTTTTTTTTCTTTATTATTACTATTTTTTTTTTTATACATCCTTTGGTTGTACTTCCCCCACCTGAGGTGGTTAAAGTAGCAGGCTATATTGTTGGGTCATTAACCTAGAAAGACCATAAACCTCTACATCCCTAACCCTTTCATTCTGAAATTCTTAAACCATCATTCTAACACCCCTAACAACCCACCTACCACCCTTAACAACCCACCTACCACCCCTAACAATCACCTTCCTTCCCTTAGGAAGTACCTTCCTTTATTTTATTTGTCTTACTTGCTAGCTCCTCTTCAGATTGCGCCTTACGTTGAAGGTCTTCGGGGCACTTCAATTCCTCCGGTGGCCCATATTCCTTCCCCTCCCCATTTTTGTTGTTAAATTCGGTACAATATTTATCATTGCCAACTCTGTTGCAATTTTGACGTAACTGCGAATATGCTTCCTTAGCTGCCGTGAAGGACTGTTTCCATTTTTCCCCCTTGCAATATTCACTATACGTCCCTTCCCTCAAAATAGTACTATAGTTATAGTACCAATCAAATAGTTCTTTAGCCTGTGGGAACCTGTCTTTGTTAATTCCATCGTATATATTATTACATGTGCAACCGGACATGGAACCTTCGAGTGTAGGGTAAATTCTGTTCATAACCATTGAGACGGAACCACTTTTCAGGTTTCTCTTTATTCTGTCTCCTACCCAATAATAAAAAAGAAGGCACCAGTCATCATTGGATGTAGGGTCCTTTTCTTTCTGTGAACATGCGTAACAATAGTTTTTTATAATTTTACTGGCATCGTGCTTAATATTGGTGTAGTTGTTCAGGGCCCATTCTACACTGTCCACCGGTTGCCCCATCTGACTTCGTCTACCTAGATCTATGGAATACTGCATGCCCGCGTCCAGTGCATCGTATATATCCTGTGAGGGTAATTTATTTGAACCGCCTGTCTTCCCCTAAAAATGTAATAAGGTGAAAATAGAATATATAAGTAACTGCTCTTTCCCCACATATATATATGTGGGTACATTTCCTTCCTTAATTATGTGTACATTTTCCTTAAATAGCGCATATGGAGTATTTTATTTATAGTATTTATATATTATGAATGGAAGGAAATGGCCAACCTGTACTGGTGATGCTGCTACACGTTTTGCGGGTGCTGGGGGACACTCTATTTTTTTAGGTTGATCATATTCCGGCTTCTCTTTACGTTTCGTATTAAATTCGGTACAATATGCATTTTCGGCAGTTTTGGGGCAAGTTTCTTCTAGCTGTTCATATGTTGAATGGGCTGTGTCGTAGGAGGTCTTACATTTCTTATTATTACTGCAATATTTATGACAGTCCTCGTTACTGTGTAGCTTACTATAGTTATAGTACCAGTCGAATAGTTCTTTAGCCTCTTCGAAACGCTCTTTGTTAATATTAGGGTATATATGAGTGCATTGATTCGTGCACTGGACTCCCTTGAATTTATCATAAATTGCGTTCATAACCATTGAGAATTCGCTTTCTATCCGAATTTTCTCCTTTATTTTTTCACCTAACCAATAATAAAAATAATAGCAGCGATCATTATCGGACAAAGTACTCATCCACTCCCCCTTCCCTCCCATGCCTTCACATGCGAAACAGTAGTTCTGCACAATTGTACTGGGCAGGTTCTGATCCATAATACTGTACGTCCCTAATGATGTTTTCACATTCTGTTCCAAATTATTACTGCTCCATCCTCCCCTCCAGGATGTACAGTTCCCTCTTTTTCTTCCTATTCCCGCTTTGAATTCATCATATATTTGATCTGAGGGTAACTTATCGAATCTTACACCCTACAAACATAATTAACGGGGAATTGAAATATGTAAGAATGGATGCATTCCCGCTTAATTCTTATATTGTTATTTCATGTGCGTATAAAATATTGTGTGCACATAATTTATTTGTTCTACATAAGAAAAGTAATGTGTATACTCCCTGTGCTGGCTTTGCCATCCTTCCCTATGGTATATTCTTATTATATAATGGATTTATGTTAGAAGGTGTGTTCTTCTCCTACTCCTACAAAATGCATATTTAAGGATTCTGCCTGCTTCCCACAGGAATTATAAGGAATAGAGAAATATCAAATTTTCATTTTCCCCCTTTTAAGAATGCGCATTCCTTCACTTTCTAATTATGATTACACACACTACATAAGTACGTGTTAAATCATTAGGAACATTTCATTAAGGTAAGAATAAGAAAAAATATATATACTGGAATATAAGAATAAAAGGGAAGTGAAGCCCTTAAAATATTCCTTATACATTTATTTTATTCCTGAACTGTACTCTGCTCTTCATAATACTACATTCCTCTTTACACATTCTTGTTATTATGTACATAAGAATATAACTTCCTCTTAATAGAAATTTCAGCATACACAATTCATTATAGCGTGCTTTAATAATATTAATGAATTATTAAAAATTCTTTATATACATTGTGTAGTTCATGAGCACAGTGTTCTTTCCCCCGTTTGGAATGTGCACATGTACTCATTTATATGCTCAGGGAAGAGTGCACATTTACAGAATAAATAAGAGGAGTGTAGTACAAATATATATATTCATTTTGTTCAAAAGAGAGAGTGAAAATTCTGTTTCTGTTTATGTGCACCATTCCTTATTTATTTTTTCCTTCTCCTTTTTCCTTCTTTTTTCTTATATTATTATACTTTTTGTGAGTTGATTCATTGTTATATAACATCTTATTATTGTTATTTGTTCCTTTCCCTTTAAGGTATAATTCTTCACCTTAAAAAAGGGAAGAATTTAGAATTATGTTCTTTGGATTAGAAAAACTATTTTACACTTAACATTTCTATGGGAGCTTTCTTATATAGTGCATATACCTATTTTATATTAAGCACTCAACTTTTTTTTTTCACCGTACTTAAGTGCTTATGATTATTTCCTATTGCATATACACTTATAAAGGGGAAATGTATGAAGTGAATTTAACTTATTGTGTTTTGTTCGGTGTTTGATACCTTATAAAGAAATATATGGACACATCTGGCACCTTATACAATTAGTATCTTCCCTTTTTTTTCCTATCCTATTCTTGCCTGTTTCATATTTATTCTGTGCTAATTACTCGCCCTTCCCCCTCCTTCTAATGAAGGTAATATGTTACTTCCCCTTCCATTCCTTTTCTTCTTTCTTTTCCTTAGGGGAAGTTATTCCTTTCCCATTAGGAAGATTACTTCCTTACAGGAAGGTGATCTTGCTCATTCTTCCTCAAGAAGGAGAAGGAATATTTTTTTCCTTCCTCAAGGAGGGGATTGTTGTTCAACTCCTTCCTTTCCCTTCCTCCAGGGGAAGGCAACGTTCTTCCTTGCCTTCCTTTGCCGTCCTTCCCTCCTTAGACCCTTCCTTCCTTAAATCTTCCTTTCCTCCTCCTTAGACCCCTTCCTTTCCTTCCCTCTTTAGAGCCTCCTTCCTTTCCTCCACCTTAGACCACTTCCTTTCCTTCCTCCTCCTTAGACCCTACATTCCTTTCTTCATCCTTAAAACCTAAACCCGAAATCTGAACCTGAACTTCGAACCTGCTCCTCACGAACAAATTCCTTAGGAACATCTTTCTTAGGAACAAAATCTTCCTTCCTAAACCCGGAACTTAAACTCGGAACCTTTTCCCTAGGAACATCTTCAATAAAAAGCTCTTCACTGGGAACAGGTTCCTTAGGAACCCAATCCTAAGGAACACATAAAATAGGAATATTTTCTTCAGGAACGAAGTCCTTCTTCTCTGCAACCTTAACCCTAAACCCTAAATCTCGAACCTAAACACTGAACCGTAAAAATTGAAATCTAAACGATGAACCCTAAAAACTAAGCCCTAAATCATTAACCCTAATCCCTAAAAACTAAACCTTAAACTCTAAACCCTAAACCCTCAACCTTGTAAACCTTAACCGTGTAAACTCTGAACCCTGAACCCTGAACCGTAAACCCTGAAATCCTAAAACCCTGAATCCTAAACCCTGAAAACTGAACCTTACAACCTGAAAACCTAATCCACGAAGCCATAAACCCGGAACCTCTAAACTTTAAGTCCCTGAAATATGAACACTGAACCCTAAACCCCTAACCCTAATCCCCGAAGCCCTAAACCCTGAACCCCTAAACTTTAAACCCCTGAAATATGAACACTGAACCCCTAAAGCCAAAACCCTGAGCCCTGAACCTTAAAACCGGAACCCTAAACCCTGAAACTCTTTTTACCTGTCCAAAACGTATTCAATTTTTAATGCTATGATATAGAAAGAAGGAGGGGGAAAAGAAGGAATGAATGAAGGAAGGAAAGGATGGGTCTAAGGAGAAGGAAGGAAAAGAGGATCTAAGGAGAAAGGGAAGGAGGATCTAAGGAGGGAAGGAAAGGAAATCTCTAAGGGGGAAAAGAAGGAAGTAGGAGTCTAGGGAAGGAAGGAAGAAAGGGGATGGTCTAAGGAGGAGGAAGAAAGAAGGGAGATCGTAGGAGGGAAGGAAACGAGAGTTTAAAGAAGAAAGGAAAGGAAGGGGGATCTAAAGAGCGAGGGATGATCTAAGGAGGGAAGAAATAAGAAGGAATAATCAGGAAAGAATGAATAAGAAGGAAAGAAGGATTTAGAAGGAATAAGAAGGAAAGAAGGATTTAGAAGGAATAAGAAGGAATAAAAAGGAAAGAAGGAATGAAGAAAAGAAGGAAGGATTATTAATATATAAGAGATAGTGTGTATTAACAAAGGGAGTAATTTAAAAAAATGTAATGTAAATTCTGCATAAATATGCTACTCCTAGTGCACTTAACAGGAGGAGGAAAATGGAAGTAATGGAAGAGAGGACCCATTATTACTGAACAGCTATAAATAAAAATGGAAGTGATTTATGATAGAGGGAATATTATTATAAGGGTACGTTTTCTTCGTCTTTATTATTATTAATTTTTCCCTTATTAGCTCAGTTACTTTTAATATGTATGAATAGTACAATGTACACATTCCTAAAGGGGCGTGTGAAAAAATACTATCTGCATATATACGAGAAGCATTGCATGTGTATGATCAATTTTTTAAATAAACAATTCCAAAATAACAATTGTGCAATAAGATTTATGCGTATATGTATGGAATGTGTGATTAAAAATTTTATTTCGTACAAAGGTAAATTTTTATGAATGGAACAGTGAAGGGTGGTGAGGGGTACCAATGTATATTAATAGTAATAATAATAATACTAATAATAGTAGTAGTAGTTTAGTATTCTAAATGGTTATATAGAAATTATAGAATAGAGTAATAAATATAATGTAGTTTGTGAAAAGCGCAAAACACAGGATCATTTAAGATATAAATTTTATTACATATATACGTATAAAAGTTTGCATAAACACATACAAACAATAGCAGTAGCAATGTCACCAGGATCAGCAGGAACAAGGGGTCCACTAACGGTAATTTTCTTTTAAACGGTGTATAAGCAAATATTGTGCACACACATAGAGTATTGAATGTATATTACCATGAATACACATGTAGGAGTGCATAGTGATGTATATATTGCACTTATTTATATTTGTAGTTGAATGACTTAAGGAGTACAGAGTCAGGAAGAATGTATTATAATTTTGAGAACAAGCAAGGTCTCTGCAGTAATAACCAGCACGCGGATGAGATAGGGAGAAAACTAAAAAGTGAATTAGGGAAGTACACTTGTGTTCAGAAATATGCAGACCACGTAGGTAAAGCACTATGCTACATATCTACGAGGAGGGATGAGAAATCGGGGAATTCTGAGCGTTGTAATTTTTTCTATTACTGGATTGGAGGTAAATATTTCGAGGAATCCACAGGGGGAGCTGATTTCATGGATTTTATGAATAAAATTTATTGTATATTGGACGAGGTAGGTGTTAAACACAACTGTGAAAAGATGGATATACCTATTGCCAAACTCACCTTCCACCAAATGAAGAAAATGTATGAATACTACAGAGACTATGAAACTATACAGACGCAGTTACAGAGTAGTGGAGGCCGCTGTACTCAAGAATATGATCAACACTTGCAGGCTATTCTTACAGCTTATAATGGTGCTCAGGGTATATGTGGCAGTGGAACTCATAGTACGTGGTGCAAGGATTTTCAAGACATGTTCCAAAAGCAGGAGTATAGGAAACTACTAACGACCCCATGGAAGATAGTAACTGCATCGGATACAGGAGTACTTGCAGCAACAATGCCAGAATGGAATCAGTACCAAGTAAGGGAAGTTTATTTTCCCCCTTTTTTTTTTTTTTTTTTTTTTCTCACTTAAATGTGTACCAATATACTAGCATATATATATATAAATCACTTTATATGCATATAACACTCTACACATGCACAACATAATGAAAAATACACATATATATTCCTTCCACCTACCACCCATAACAACCGCTCTTTTCCTCCTCTTCCTGCCAATTCCACATTTGTATAGGAGGAGGAAAGGGGCGACAAGCTCTTTCTCTGTTTGGGTCAATTACCTTCCGAAGTAGTGTATAACACGTTCGACAATACGAAGCATGGGTGTAATGATAATCATGAGTCCAGCACAAAGGAAACAAAGAGCGGACTAGAAAGTATATTAGGAGAGTCTGGGGGAAATAGAGGTTATGCTGATCTAGTTATAAAAAACTGGTGTCACGCACCTACAATGGAAATAAGAAACTTGTCTCATAAGGAACGTTTTGATTTTTTATATTATTGGATAGGATATACCCTATTTGGCCCATCTGAATATGGTGACCAATTCTCCCAAGCTATGAGTGCCGTCTATGGCAAATTGAAAGAACTGAAAACTAGTGACGAATGCACCAATTTGTACGATGGTATTAGCAAGGAAATTTTCAATAAGATGAAATTAATATACGATTATTACCATAACTATGAGACCATAGAGAAGTACGTGCAGGGTTCCCGAAGTGTTGAACCCCCCTGTACTGATGTATATCACCATTATCTGGGGGAAGTTTCCTCAGTCTATAGTACTATGCATAAATATTGTAAAGATAGGAATGCTGGTACTGATGGGTGGTGCACAGATTTTAAGAAAATGGCTGAGAAACGTACATATAAAGAATTATTAGAATTAAAATGTTCGTTAAAACATACATCAGATTGTACAAACATCCCAGTCGCCATATCTTCTGCTGCAGCAGCAATAGCACTACCAACACTTGCTTTCCTTTCATACAAGGTAATTACCACAAAACCACAATATATACACACATTTGGAAGTATATAATAATAATAATAGCATTCTATTAAATATATATCCTTTTTTTTTTTTTTTTTTTTTTTTTAAAAGAATAAATATAGGATGAGCTACATTATACATGTACTGCACACATCCATCACTCCCCTTCCCTCCTTTCCTTTCAGTACGGTCTCCTACCTTCCTGGATAAGTGACTCTTTTGGGATCAGCAGCAAAAGCAATAATAGACGAAGAAGATCAACAGGCCAAGAACGACACTTTGACTCACTCACAGAAGATGACACCTTAACAGAATATTCCACAGAAGGTGCCTCAACCATTGCTTCTGCGGATGAATCTACCGTATTGGGGGGACGAGCACGACCACTTTCTGGAGGGACACAGCAAAGAAATATAAGTTATGGACGTATGTAATGTAATACAACATCCACAAGGAGAGGAACAAATAATGGAAGACCAGGAAACAGGAACAGAAATATTGGTTATCGACGTATGTAATGTAACATCGTATATGTAACAACACACATCACATTGTGGAACACACACATTGTGTGTGTGGAATGTAAAACGTCACATGGTAATGTAACACATTTGGAATGTAATGTTCCCTTCCCGAAGAGGAGCATAAATAACCGCACGGAATTCATACAATCCAAAAACAGATTGATATTTCTTTCTTTCCTTCTTTTTTTATTTTTTTTTTTGTATTGTACGAAAGTGTTTACATGTTAATGTGTAATCACAATATAAGCCGGGAAAAAAAAAAAATTTTCTTCCCCACTTTATTCTGACTTGTTTGGTGAATTTTTTTTACTGAAGATGCGAAATCATTATTCATTCTGTAATAAATATTTCTATCGTCATAAATTTTTTTCGTCTTTTTAAATCCATGAATATTTCTTTGAAGAGGTCAGCACCTTTTTTCTTTTTTCGCGCCCCGTTTGGAGTATTCCTTTCCCTTCATGCAGAGTTATACAAATGAAAGAAAAAACGCTGTTTCAAAAAAATATCCGTCTACCCTTCTAAAATTAAAAAAAAAAAAAAAAGAATGGGGCAAGTGTACACACAAAATAGAAAGCGGGGGAAGCACAACAACCAAAAGAAAGGAAGCAACCAGCCAAAAAAAAAAATTGACAAAAAAAAGAAATTGTCCAAAGAAAAAATGCCCTAATATAAATATTGTCACACAGAAAAAATGGCTAAAAAAATTGTCCAAAAAATTGCCCTAATATAAATTTTGTTACACAGAAAAAATTGCACAAAAAAAAAAGAAATATTATCCGTCTACCCCTCTAAAATTTAAAAAAAAAAAAAAAAGATAATAGAACAAATAAACGGGGTAACCTCGAACAAGCGCAAAAGGATGTTAGTCAAATGCAGGCCTACTGCGGAGTGGTTTCAAAATAACATCTTTTGCCAAGCGCATGTAAAAAAATGCAGAGTACAGTTCATACAAATCCAGGTGTTGGGCGTCGTATCCTAATTCACCACACTATTACGCTTTATGCTTTGTGAGGGGTCCCCTTCGTGGATCCACCTCCCCGTTCTGCTTTTTTTTCTTCCTCGTGGACTGCATGAGGATGGGTGGAATATTTTATCTGCACGACTGCCCATTAGATGAACCTTGATCTGCGAGGCGACAACGTAATTCCGCGGGAACAGAAGGATGATACACACATATGTGTGGTCACAAGCATGTGCACATATGTGTATACGTATGCGCATTTGTACAGGTATGTGCTCGTGGTTTTTCCCCCCTATTGCCAAGTTGAACGCTTGCGTAGTCACTTAAGGAGGTAAGCATGGGACATTTCTCCCCAGCGGGAAAGACCTCTTCACTGCTGCGTGTGTTCGAATAATTTCCACCCCACTCTACCCATGTCGACATCAAGGTTACAACTTATTAAAGTACATACTTTACACCAAAATGTCCAAAAATGGATGGGTAGCAACCCAAACCTGGCTCTACAGGCCTCTATCAGAGTAGTGCCATTTCATGGCAGTATACATTTTATACAATTCCTGTACAATTTCTTGCCTACGCTTTCCTTTTTGAGCAATGCGCAAAGTACGTTCTTTCCCATTTTGCCCATATATGGTCACCGGAACCTTCAGTCTTTACTTTAATTCATCAGCACTACCAAAGAATATACAATATTTTTCTCGCGGACACGAAAATGGGAACAAACCATTAGTGCGTTCCGCGTGTGTTTACATGTATTCACCTTATTAATGCATTTTATATCTACGCGCTCCTGTTTAAGCTCATTGTACAACAAAAGAGCGAACTTAAAATGCGGAATAAAAAAAGGGGTATGAACACAAAAAATGGATATCATACTCTGCGCAGTGTTGTACGTATTCATTTTATGAAATAAACAAAAAAGAAAGTGAGCCCCTCCTTTTTTTTTTGGACAATTTTTTTTGCAATTTTTTCTCTGTGACAAATTTTTATATTAGGGCATTTTTTTTTTCTTTGGACAACTTTTTTTTGCAATGTTCTGTGACAAATTTTATATTAGGGCATTTCTTTTTTGGACAATTTTTTCTGCAATTTTCCTTTGACACGTTTTTTATGACAAATTAATATTAATGCATTCTTTTTTGGCTAATATTATACTTGCAATTTTTTCTGTGTGACAAATTTATATTTAGGGCATTTTTTTGCACAAATTTATTAAGTTAAGAAAAGTTATTGACGTAAAAACTTGTGCAAAAAAATGAATGAACATATTGCACCTTTACTAAAAAAAATTTACCAGCAGGTCAGTTAAGTGAAAAAATTTACCAAAAAAATCAGAATAAAGTGGAAAAAAAAATTTTTCTTCTTCCACTTATATCACGTATGCATTAACCTAAACAATTTAATACACAAAACAAAAAAAAAAAAAAAAAAGGAATAAAAAGAAAACTATTTATTACACCGTAAACCAGAAAACTGAACTTTGAACATTTCCTTAGGAAAATCTTCCGTAGGAAAAAAGTCTTTCCTCCATAAACCCTAAACCGTAAAATTCAATCCTGAACCTGTTCCCTAGGGAACATTTTCGTTAGCAAGAAAGTCTTCCTCCCTAAACCCGGAACCTGAACTTTGAACCTCCTTAGGAACACCTTCCATGGGAACAAAGTCTTCCTTCCCTAAACCCGGAATCTGAACATGGAACCTGTTCCTTAGGAACATTTTCTTCTTTCATAAATTCGCTTCCCATAAATTCCCAAACCAAAATTTCAAAAAAGTCCTCCTTCGTCGAATGGAGGTCCCCTTTTTGACATTCGTCTAAGACTTCTAAATGGATATCAATAATGGTGCGTCGACGTACACCAGGACGACCAACACCAAGGCGATCATCAGCAAGTTTTTTTCGCATCTTAGTTCCCGTTGGAACAGAACTTGGTCGTCTGCGTTCCCTTACTAAGGTATATTCATGTGGACCATCTCCATGGTCCTCCACATGAGCAAGGAGTGGTTCTTCCAAGTGTGGAGGACCAGATACTTCATGAGATCTTCTGTGACGTTTTCTTCCTTTACCGAGGAAAAAATACTAACAAAAAGAAGGGAAGAAAAGGAAGAAGGAAAAGGGGGGGTAAGTAATTTTTAAGGTGCGATATGTTGCTCTTAAAACAAAAATTATCATTATAAGTGAAAATTTTACATCTAATACAGGATGTGTTATTTATTTTTCTTTCTTTCTTTTTTTTTTTTTTTTTCTCCTTAAAGGAAGTGACCTTCCTTACTACCACCCCTAACAATCTTCCCTCCTTCCACCTACCACCAACCTAACAACATTCCTCCCTTCCACCACCCTAACAACATTCCTCCCTTCCACCACCCTAACAACATTCCTTCCTTCAATTTTTTTTTTTTCTTTTTTTTTATTTTTCTCTTAAAAATTTTTTTTTCTTACCTTCCAAAGGAGATAAGTCATAACTGAAGTACCAAGCACGACAGGAGCAAGAGGGAGGTAAGGAAGGACGGGGTGGTCAATCTTGGCAGTATGTTTGGCAGGAGAAGCAGGAACCGCAGCTGCAGCAGGACTAACAGCCCCTGCGACACCTGCACCTGGGACACCCACACCAGGTACTACAGCACCTGCACCCGGTACCAAGCCACCCTGACTACCACCAGGAAGACTAGTTGGAACACCATGGACACCACCTAAGGACTCTGCTGTACTGCCAGAACCGGAAGAACCTGGATTCCAGGTTCCAGTAGAAGCTGGTCCAGAGGATCCGGGTTTCCAGGTTCCAGTACTACCTGGACCGGAAGAACCAGGAGACTGGTGTCCAGTACTACCTGGACCAGAAGAACCTGGATTCCATGTTCCCGTAGAACCGGAGGCGGAAGAACCTGGGTTCCAGGTTCCAGTGGAACCGGTACCACCTCCTCCACCTAAGAAGTAAGAAAAAAGGGTAGTTTAAATAATATCGAAGGTCGCAGAAAGTGACATGTTGCGTGCACCCTTTCCGGGTGCACACACTTCTTTATTTTATTTTTTACTTTTTAAATTTTTTTAATTTTTTCACTTTTTTATTTTTTTACACTTCTTTCACTTTGTAATTTTTTTTACGCGTCCTAATTTTTGATGCCTCTTTATAAATGCACACATTTTTAAAGAATGTTCATTTTTTTTTATTATCGTTATTACCTGGACCCTGAGGTGCCTGAGGTGCCTGAGGTTGCTGAGCACCTGCTGAGGGAGTTTGGGTGTCTGTTCCGGTACTTGGAGTTTGGGAGCCTGAATGTGTAGGACCTGAAGTGTAGGAAGGAAAGGGTAAGATTCAGGTTTCAGTGTGGTCAAATATTGTTGGACCCCAAATGTTGTAGATGTACCCTTGTGTGTACTATGGTGAACATTGTTATGGTCAACATTTCGTCCCCCTGGATTTTTACCTGCAATTATGGTGTCCACGGGTCCCGGGTCACTCCTAGTAGGGGAAGAGACCTCTGTTACTTCAACCTTGACAGATGTAACAGGGGTACCTGCAAAAGTGGTGTCATCATCTTCTGTGGGTTCATCAGTTCCAGGAGGTTTATACTCCGTAGAAAGTTCAAGTATAGAATCTGGATCAAAGGAAGATTCTAGACTATTACCTGCTTCTCCTTTATTAGGATCCTGTGGCTGAGCTTCCTTTCCATCTTTGTGTTCCGTCTTGACTAATTTCCGTAATTCCTTTGATCTTCCTAATTTCAATAGGTCTACAATTCTTCCATTAGAGCAAGTTCCACTTTGTTTCGAGTTTTCCTTTTGCTGTTCTTCCGGTTTACGCGTCATCCATGCTACTATACTATGAAACCCTCTAATGCCTGTACTCGCCACCTTCGCTTTATCGAACCATTCTTGTATTTGTTTCCCAAATAACTGTTCCACCACTTCTATATCTTCCACTTTGACCCAATCACATATACTACTCATATCCGTCTTGTTAAATTTACTCTTTACTTCTCCCATAGTATTCGAAATAACTTTCATAACTTCGTGTGC
Source organism: Plasmodium coatneyi (assembly GCF_001680005.1). Lineage (NCBI taxonomy): Eukaryota > Apicomplexa > Aconoidasida > Haemosporida > Plasmodiidae > Plasmodium > Plasmodium coatneyi. The sequence goes on from NC_033556.1 coordinate 830,696, forward strand.
ATTACATTTATTCCGCAGTGTTCTTAACATAACATCATTGCCTACTACACACTTTAAGTACATCTTCCAATCTTCCTTTTCTTCCCTTTCATCCTTCCAATTTTTTTTCACTCTGTCCCATCCTTCCATCCAATATTGTACTTTCACTATAGATTTACATATATTTACGGCCTGATTCCTGTTTCCTCCTCCTTTCCCTGTTATTGGTCCGCATATGTCCGCTATTTTAGTCGGCCGTCCTTCATCCATTCCCATATAATCCCATAATTCCTTCAACAATTTCTCTACTTCTTCTCCTCCTGCACCCTTTATTTTCTCCTGAAAAGGAAAGGAAGGAAAGAAATATACATATGAACTTATAGATTTATCCTTCTTCCTTCCCTCATATATATGTGCCCCCCTTAATGGACTGTATTTTTCTTTTGTTTCCTTTCATCCTTCCTTTTTTTCCTTCCTTATTTTTTCTTCCTTATTTTTTCTTCCTTATTTTTTCTTCCTTCTTTTTCTTTCTTTTTTTTTTCCATGCACCCTTTCCAGGGTGCACCTTGAGGGTTCCCCCCTTGTCCAGTTCACCCAGTTTCCTGTTCGACCGGGGTTGTCCGGTTTCCTTCCTCCACTTGTCCGGTTCCTCCTTGTTCGCTTTTCTTCCCCCCTTGTTCGGTTTTCTTCCCTCCTTGTTCCTGTTTCCTTTCTCCCTTCCTGGTTATCCCCTTGTCCAGATTGTCCCCCTGTCCGGTTCTCTTCCTCCCTTGTTGGTTTCTCCTTTTTCTCGGGTTCACCCTAGTCTGGTTTCTTCACTTCGTCCGCTTAACTTCCCTTGTCGGGTTGGACCCCTTGTCCGGTTTACGCAGTTTCGTATTCGCCTGTCTGCAAGGAGTTTTTCCTCTACAAACCCTTTTCCCCTCTAAACAACAGGCCATATAGTTGTTCAAATAACCTGAAACGTATCTTATTCTCACATCCTGAACCCTAAAACGTAAACCCTCAACCGCGATCCCTAAGCCAAGAACCCTAAACACTAAATCCTAAACCCTGAACGCTAAAACCTGAACCTTGAAACCTGAACGCTCAACCCTGAACACTAAACAAAAACACACGAAAACTAAACCCTAAAACCTAAAACGTGAAGCCCTAAAACTTAAACCCTAAACCCTGAAACATAAAACCTAAACCCTGAAACCTGAATCCTAAAACATAAATCCTGAAACACAAAAAAAACTAAATCCTAAAACCTAAACCGTAAACCCTGAAACCCAAAACCCAAATCTTGAATCCTAAAACACTAAAGCCCGAACCTAAGCCCTAAATCCTGAAACCCCTTAACCCTAAACTCTAAGGCCTGAACCCTGAACCCAAATCTCTAAACCATAAACGCCAAAAAACCCTAAAACCTAAATTCTAAACCCTGAAACCTAAAAATCTAAACCCTGAAACATAAAAATCTAAAACCTAAAAACTAAAAGCTAAAGACTAAACCCTGACCCCTGAACCTTAAACAATGAAAACTGAACACCAAAACCCACAACTCTAAACCCTGAACTCTAAATCCTGAACACTAAACACTGAACTCTAAACGCTGAACTCTAAACCCTACACACCCAAACCCTAAATCCTAAATCCTAAACAATTAAAACCTAAAAATTAATCCCTAAAACCTAAGGAACTAAACTCTCAAACCTAAAAATCTAAACCCTGAAACCTAAAAATCTAAACTTTGAAACATAAAAATCTAAACCCTAAAAACTAAAACCTGAACCCTAAAACCTGAATCCTAAATCTTGAACCATAAACCCTAAAATCTTAAGCCCAAAAACCCTGAACCCTAATCCCTGAACCTTTAACCCAGAACCCTAAAACCTCAACCTAAACCCTGAACTCTAAACCCTGAACTCTAAACCCTGAACTCTAAACCCTGTACTCTAAACCCTGTACTCTAAACCCTGAACTCTAATCCCTGAACCTTAAACCCTGAACCCTCTATTCCTTCCTTCTTTCTTTCCTTTCATTCTTCTTCCCTCTTTCTTCCTTCCTTCCCTTCCTTCATTCATTCTCTTCCTTTTCCACTCTCCTTTCCTTTAATACATGATCATATATGCTTCCTCTAATTTTACCCTTTCCAAAATATTATAATATTGCTTACCGAACTTTCCTTCCCTGGTTCCAACTTCCCGCTCTTCTTTAATTCTTTCTCATGCTGGTTCCATGCACTCTTCAGGTGATTCCTTTTTTCTTGTACTTCCGCAGTTAGTTCGGATGGGCATTGATCAGATTGTTCTGCTTGAGGAGGAGTAAATTCTTGATTTGTGGAGGAGGTTACAGGTCCTGGTGCTTGGGATTGGGGTGGTTGGGAGGCTGGGCTCTTTACTGTTGCTGCAACAGCTGTCTTCGCTGGAGCAGCTGCTGCTTTCTTCTCTTCCTGTACTTTCTCCTGAATTTTACTTTCCAGTTTATTCCTCATTTCTTCTTCACTATCTTCCGGATTCATTTTTTCCAATATATCGCTCGCACCCTTCTGTGACACATAATTCTTCTCTTCCACTATTTTCTGTATTTCTTGTACTTTCTTCTCTTCCGCATCCTCCCTATTTTTGTCTGCTTCTTTCACCACTTCCTTTCTGCTCTGTTTATCTACCCTAACTTGTCCACAAAATTCCCCCTGCCGTTTTATATCGTCATAGTTCCTTACTTTCGTCCTATTTTTCCAACCTTCCGTATTTATCCAGTCTATTATGGTTTTACTAATTAGTTTTCCTCCTATTTGTGCACTCTGCAAACTGAACTCACTGCACTTCTTATCCGTCATTTCCATTCCTTGCCCAAGTGTCCACACTTTTACCATTTCTGATATATGCTCAAGCACTTTATTAAACCGACAATTATTCCCATATAACTCTATTAACACTGTTGTTCCAACTAGGCACCTAAAATAGGTAGCCACTGCACCCTCACCTTTAACCTTGTCCCTTACTGTTAGGTTCTGCGTTAATCCATTTGTGTACAACATTACAGCTGCCATATTCCTACACAATTCTTTTTCTTCTTTATCCCATGGAATTATATTTTCCCCATTTTTCTTCATCCCCGTAGCACAGAGAGTCTTCACCATATCTTGCTCACCCCGAAGAGTATTCATAAGGTTATCAAACATTTCCTTCATGCCTTTCCATATTTCCGCCTACGAATCATATAATAATGAAGCGTGTACACACATATGCTCCTTTCGTACTTATTCCATTTTGTCTTTATATATATGTGCGCCTTTATATTTGTTCTCCCCGGTTTTAAATTTTATTCTCTTACATCAACGATACTATTCATATGTGGATGCTTCCTTCTGTCCTCATGCCACCTATTCACCAATTGCCTTATAATTTTAGTCATTGTGCCTTGAATATTATAAATTAATCCCTCACTAACCCTCAGGCGATAACGTTAGTATGGAGTACCACCCATTACATTCCATTCCATTCATTCTACTTATATTTATATTATTTCAGTTATTTGCCCTTTTTTAATTAGTTAATTATGTACATTCCTTCAAATAAAAAAAGAAGGAACATCCCATCACACTATTTCTTCCTCCTTAATCTTTTCCTTCTTCTACCTTCTCCAATTTTTACTTCATTTCCTTTTCTTTTCTTCCCTAATTTTTACTTCATTTCTTTTTTCTTATTTTTTTTTTTTATTTCTTTTCCGTTAATTTTTTCTCTATTCTTAAAAAAAAAGGAATAACCTTCGCTTTCCTTTCCTATACGTCCCCTACCTGTGTACCCCCTTTTTGTGTTCTTCCAAAGAAGAGAAAATTTTTTTGCATGCAACCTAATTCATTGCCTCCTTTTCTCTTAAAAGGGTAAAAAAAAGAAGGAAAGAAAGGAAATAATCTTTCCTTCCTTTATAAACTTTTTGCGTTCCTTTTAAGAAGCAAAGAATAGGAAGAAGAGGAAGGAATTACGCACCTTCCTCCCTTCTTCTTCTAAATTTTCTTCTTCCTTTTCTCAAAAGAAATAACTTCCCTTTTTTTCCTTATACATTACATTCTTCTAAAAAGAAAGAAGAAGCGAGGAGGAAAGGAATGGAATTATGCACCTAACTTCCTTCGTTTTTATTCCATTTTTTTTTTTTTTTTTATATTAATACCATTCTTCTTTTTTTTTTTTCCTTTCCTTTAATTCTTTTCTTTTCTTTCTTAAAATTTTTCTTTTTTTTTTTCTTTTAAAAAAAAAGATGAATAATCATTTCTTTTTTTCTTAACTTCCTATGCATTGTATTTCTTCTAAAGAAAAAAAAAACAGAAAAAGCAAAGAAAGCAAAAAAGAAAAAAGAACTAGAACAACAAAAAAAGAGGCATCTCTATCATCATTCTATTTTTCTTTCTTTTTCTTTTTGTTTTTTTAAGAACAATATAAAAAGAAAAATATTAGAACTTCTTTTTTTTTTCTTTGGAGGAACGATAAAAGAAGGAAAAGTAAAAAAAAAGAAAGAAAGTAGAGCATGTTGGTGGTAAAGTAGGTTCTTCCTTCTTCTTCTCCTTCTTCTTTTCTTTAGATGAATTGTAAAAGAAGTGTATATAAGGAAAAAGAGAGGAAAGGGAAGGAACAGAATGAAGGGAAGTTTGCTTTCCTTCTTTTCTCTCTTCTCTTTTTTTAGAGGAAGAATGCAAGGGTATATAGGAAAATTTTTTTCCTTTTTTTTATTATTTGTTTCTTCCTTTAAAAAGGGAGAGCGAGGAAGAAGGAACTGAAAAAAGAAGGGAAAGAGAGGGGACGGGAACTTATCTAATATAGGGGACAGAATATAACGTAGTAGAATCGCCCGTGGTGGAAATTGTAGTAGCATATTCGGTAGAAGAGTCGTCGTCCGGGAACCTGTTCAATCCATTCCTAATGGCGGACCTCCTTCCCCTTTTGTTGCATCTACTGCTTCTATTGCTTCCAAAAAGGTTACGTATGTTAGGAAAGAATGAAGTGTACTGTAAAAGAAGAAAGGAGGAAAGAAAGAAAGAGAAGAGTGTTCACGCGCGTGTACCGTATATATATAGAGGGAGAGAGCGTGCACAGCTTACGCTTCTTCCTTCCTTCCTCATTTATTTATTTTTTTTCATAAGAGTTAGTGGTCATGACCGCCCCCCTCCCTTAGGTTTCCTTACACCCCCCCCTTATAATGGTAATTATGTACTCATAGTTATGTATACTTACTTTATAAAGAAAGTAGGCAAATGTTGGTAGTCCTACTCCTGCTATTCCTAATACGGATGAGATAGCAGTAGCGGGAAGTGTTGTATTTCCTGTAGTGTCTGTACTGGGTACAAGAAGTTGTTGCGTGGCCTTTAAATCAGTATCCCCATGCTGCCGTTCTAAAGTCTGCAGAGAAACTGTCTCATCAGAAGACTGCAGACCAGCCTGAGCCAACAAAGGAACTGCATGGGATCCAGGGACTTTCAGCACCGTTGTCTGTTCCTCAGGGAGCTTCTCAGACTCTGCAACTTCCTGTCTATGTTGGTGACCATCTTCAGTGCGCTGTGGCACATCCTCTGAAGTTAGTTCACGTTCCACTTCAGGTTCCGATTCGGGGTCTGTGTCCTTCACTTTAGTACATGTTAATTGTGATGGTTGGGTCAGTTTGGACAGATCCGTTTCACAATAATATTCTTTTATTTTATTGAACCAGGAACAATAGGGATCAGCCTTACCCTCACCTTCCTTGGGTTGCCCCTTTCCTCCCACTTTGCAATATTCCCCTAGAGCGTCACATGCATTAGTAAGTTCCGCCTTGTACGTTGCCCAGTCTGCGTCACGTGTAAGGTCATTTACTTGCTGCAAATACTGTTTTACATAATCACAATCGTAATAATGTTCGAATACTCTTTTCCTATGCGTGAAAATTCCCTCGCTACGGTCCAAGTGGTTTTCGCCGTTTTCAACATCGTTGTATTCAACACTGCACTTATAATCCTTGTGGGTAGCATTATCTAGCGTACCGTAAATTTCATCCAAGACTTCTGATATTTTGTGTCCCCCATCAATGATCAGGATATATTTACCCAACCAGTGATAAAGGGCTTGGCAGGGTGCTTCTTTTAAGTGCGATTTTCCGCTGTCGGCCATATATTCCTTTTTTTTTTTACATGCATAACAATAAGCTCCCATGAAATTCCCCGCCAAAGAAGTAAGTCCGGAGTATCCTCCTAATGCACTATCTAGTGTACTCTTCAGTTGATCGGTCGTGCCACTAGTGGGGGTACATACAGTCTCATAAGAATCCACGAATTTACCATAGAAGTCTGTATATGAAGGTAAGTTCGTCAAATCCACCTTCTATGAAGGAAGTAGTTGTTGGTAAAGGAAGGAAGGGTGTGCATTATGTACTCCATATATACATATAAGATGTTGGACGCACATATGTTCAATTAGGAACTTTCAATAAGGAGGATAATATTTTTTTTTTTCCAGTGCTCCCTTCTTTTTCATTCCTTACCTGTCCTGGCGGTGCCATTTTTCCCTTTTAATTATATATTCTTCTTCTGTATATATAACGAACAAACACACTCCTCCTCCCTTCCTCCACTGAGTGAGAAACTCCTTCCTCTAAGTGTGACAAGCAAGCACACTTCCTCCCCTTTTTTTTACTGTGTTAAGGAGGACGAAAAACTTGTTTACTTCCCTCTACACACATATATATATTTATATATAAAACATGTGCGTGTACAGGCAGCACAGCACTACCCCTTTTCACACCCACCACATTCCCTTCCTACATTCCTTAGACCCTTCCTTTCCTTCCTTTTAGATTCGTTCACTACAGTATGATATGATAGTTGTCCTTATCGCTATTCTTTGAGGACATGGTAGAACATTAAACTATTATTATTATGTATATTATATGCACGCATGTTTCCCTATTACACTGTTCATGAACGCACACTTTCCTTCATTATGTACATATATAGAAGGGAAAGGGGCTTGCGCAACTGCCTTTCTTCTTTAGGCAAAAATTTTCAGAATATGCTACTCTATGTTCTATTTTCATTCTTAAATGGAAAGGGGGTGTTATGGTTGTTCGGTGGTAGGTGGGTTGTTAGATCATTAAAGTTTTGTTAGATCACATATATATATTGTGTGGTGCAGTACACAATTCATATATGCATATGTGCAGTTCATATATTGTATGCGGTTCATCCTATATATGTGCAGCAGAGAACACCTTCCTTTCTCCTCTTCCTTCCACCTACCACCAAACAACCTTCCATCAACCTACCATACGGGGGGTAATGTGTGTACATATTATTCGTACTCATCGGAAGAAGCTTAATTTATTGGATAAAAATTAACTACACATGACACAGAGAAGGAAGGGAATGGGGGATCTGTACTAAGTTGTGCACATATATACATATATCAGCAACCGTGTTTATATACATTACGCACCCCCTTTTATATAGTAGTGCTGCGCTTCTGTCACACTTTCTCCCATACATGGTAGGGGGGGAGGTGCGCATACTCCTTTTTTCTGCTTATCGTTGATTAGTGCGAGTGTAATTACTTTTTCCTGCCCCCCTTTCACACATGGTTGCCTGGTAAATAGGGACGCCCTCCCTCCACTATACTTCCCTTAGCGAGCTCTAATTTATACTCTACCAACAGTTCCTATTAGCTGCATGCAATGTGTTCCTCAGTCACCCTTTTCACCTCCTCCTTAGACCCTCCCTCAATACACACTATACCTTACATGTTAATGCACCCTTCTCTTTCTTTTTTCTCTCTTTTTTTTCATTCTCTCTTTTTCTCCTTCAATAACTACCTTATTCTCTTTCAATTTTCTTTTTCTTTTTTTATACACCCTTCGGGTGTACTCCCCCCCCCCCCCCCTGGGGTGGCTAAAGTAGCAGGCCATATTGCTGTTCCTTAACCAAGAAAGACCCTACACCTACACCCTTAACCTTTCATTCTAACACCCCTAACAACCTTCCTTCCACCAACCACCCCTAACAACATTCCCTTCCACCAACCACCCCTAACAACATTCCCTTCCACCAACCACCCCTAACAACATTCCCTTCCACCAACCACCCCTAACACAATCTTCCTTCCACCTACCACATAACAACCCTTCCTTCCACCTACCACATAACAACCCTTCCTTCCACCACCCCTAACAACCTTCCCTTCCACCCCTAAGATCCCTTTCTTCCACCCCCAAGACCCTTCCTTCTAACACCCCTAACCCTTCCTTCCTTAGACCTCCTTCTAACCCACTCCTTAGACCTCCCTTTCCTTCCTTAAGCCCTTTCCTTCCTTAGACATCCTTCCTTCTTTTTTTCCTTTCCTTCCTTTCTTCCTCTTATATATTTTTTTTTTTCTTTTAATACACCCTTCGGGTGTACGCCCCCCCCCTGGGGCGGCTAAAGTAGCAGGCCATATTATGGGACATTAACCTAGAAACCCTTAGGTTACACACCCTTAGCCCTTCCTTCTAAAACCCCTAACAACCTTCCTTCCACCACCTTAACCACTGTCCTTACTTCCACCCTAACAGCCTTAACCCTTCATTTTAACAACCCTAAAACATCATTTCAATAGGTCTCACACTCTTTCATTCTACCACTCCTAACAACTTTCCTTCCCTTAGACTCCTTTCCTTAGGCCCCCTCCTTAGATCGTTCCTTCCACCCCTAACGACCTTCCTTACATCCTAAGAACCTTTATTCCACCCACCTAACAACTTTCCTTCCTTAGACCCTCCTTCCTTCCTCCCCTTTTCCTTCCATAGACCTCCTTTCCTTCCCTCCTAAGACCCTCTTTTCCTTCCTTCCTAAGACCCTCCTTTCCTTCCTCCTTAGACCCTCCTTCCTTCCCCCCTAAGACACCTTCTTTCCACCACCCCTAACAACCCTCCTTCCACCTACCACCCTTAATAACCTTCCTTCCACCTACCACCCCTAACAATCTTCCTCCTCCCCTTCCTTAGACCTCCCTTTCCTTCCTTAGATCTTATTCCTCTAACATTAGACCCTCCTTCATTTTGACCCCCCTCCTTCCTTAGACCTTTCCGTCATTAGACCCTCCTTCATTTTGACCCCCTTCCTTCCTTAGACCCTCTTTCCTTTCCTTACTTCCTTAATTATTTTGTGGGGGGACGCGCCCCCTCAAACCAGACACGTAAAACAAAGCTGCTTAGTGGGAAAGCAAACCCCCACTCTTTTTCCGGAAGGGAAACCAACGAAAAATGGATTCCCTCTCCTTCAACAGAGAGAGACGCACATATTATTGGATTGCACTCCCCTCCCTGTCCTTAATCCACCAAAGTGTGACCTCCCCCTTTGAGGGAAGCTCAGTCCCCACTTTGTTCCGCACAAAAAAAGTGGATAATGAAATTCTAGTTGCAAAAGTTCAAATAAAAATGTTTAAAGGAAATTGCGCACAGGAAGTTGAATGAAATTCGAATTCTAGTTGCTAAAGTCCAAATATAAAAATTTTAAGGGAGGTTACGCACAAAATTGAACCAACTTTGAATTATATTGTCCAAATGAAATTTTTAAGGAGGAAGCATAAAATAGGTGGAATTCGAATTGCACGGTGCAAAAAAAAAAAAAATGCACGTGTTGCACAACCTATAAAAGTACATATACTTTATACCAAAATGTCCAAAAAATGGCAGATATATCCGAAAAAAAATGCATGGTTTGCAACACAAATTGGTTCTACAAGCCTTTATCAAAATAGTGCCCCTTCCATGGCAATGTACATTTTATACAATTCTTGTACAATTTCTCGCCTGCACTCATCTTTTTTGATTAGTGTGCAAAGTACGTTTATTTCCATTTGCCTCTATTTGTTTTGCCGAAACTTTCATTCTTTACTTTAATTCATTCGCGCGCAGAGAATGAATGAACCATTGCGCTGCGTTCGTTCACCTTATATTATTAATAAAATTTATATGTGCGAGCTTTGTGTTTAAGCTCATTGTACAACAAAAGAGCAAACTAAAAATGCAGAATAAAAAAAGGGGGGTATGAATACAAGATTGGATATAATATACTCTGCGCAGTGTTGTACGTATTTATTTTATGGAATAAACGAAAAAAAAAAAGTAGGCCCTCCTTTTTCTTGACAATTTTTTTTTTGGCAATTTTTTCTGTAACAAATTTATTGGGGCATTTTTTGGACAATTTTTTTTTTTTTTGCAATTTTTTCTGTGTGACAAAATTTATTTTAGTGCATTTTTTGGACAATTTTTTTTTGAAAAATATTGTACTTTAATTCGAATATAAACAGAAAGAGAAAGAACGCAGCTTTCCCCTTTCTCTTCTGTGAAGAACATTGTGTAATTTTGCACTTTTTATATGAACTGTGCATCTAACAGATGTGTAATATACGAAGGAGGGGGCGAAAACGTTCGCGGGAACCCTTCGCGCACAATTTTTGAAACACACTTTTCAAATGTCCATAATTGAATCGTAGAAAGAAAGAAAAAAAATTATTAAGATTAAAAAAATTACAAAGACAAAAATTTGTAACAAAAAAATTTAATGAACATATTTTGGATCTTGGCTGGAAGAAACTTCCCAACAAATTAATGAACTGAAAGAAAACTTTTTTTTTTCACTTATATTAATTACACATGAATTTAAACAATTTAACACAAAAAAAAAAAAAAAAAAAAAAATATTTACTACACCCTAAACCCGGAATCTGCACTTTGGAACCTGTTCCTTAGGAACATCTTGCTGAGAAACATTTTCCATAGGAAGGTCATCCTTAGGAAAAAAGTCTTCCTCCCTAATCCCGGAATTTTAACTTGGAAACTGCTCCTTAGGAACAAAGTCTTCCTCCTTGAAACAGGAATCTGGACTTGGAACCTGTTCCGTAAGAACATTAACCCTAAACCCGGAATCTGAACTTGGAACCTGTTCCGTAGGGACATTAACCCCAGGAACCTCTTCCTTTGGAACATTTTCTTCTTTTATAAATTCGCTTCCCATGAATTCTTGAACCAAAATTTCAAAAAAGTCTTTCTTCTTCGAATGCAGGTCCCCTTTTTGACATTCGTCTAAGACTTCTAAATGAATATCAATAATCGTACGGTGACCGACACCACGGCGACCCACAGGGCGATAAACGCCCTGTTTTTTGGGCCTCTTCGTTCTTCCCGTTGGAAGAGATCTTGGTTGTCTGCATTCCTTTACTAAGGTATATTCATGTGGACCATCATCCTGATCGTCCACACGATCAAGGAGTTGTTCTTCTAAAGAACGAAGACCAGATACTTGAGGAACTCTTCTGTAACGTTTTCTTTTTTTATCAAGGAAAAAATACTAAAAAAAAGAAGGGAAGAAAGGAAGAAAGAAAAGGGGGGGTAAGTAATTTTTAAAATGCGATATGTTGCTCTTAAAACAAGAATTATCATTATAATATAAGTGCAAATCTTACATCTAATACAGGATGTGTTATTTATTTTTCTTTCTTTCTTTTTTTTTTTTTTTTTTTTTCTCCTTAAAGGAAGTGACCTTCCTTACTACCACGCCTAACAACATTCCTTCCTTCCATCCACCCCTAAGTGCACCATCCTGCACACTTCCCTTCCTTCAATTTTTTTTTTTTCTTTTTTTTTTATTTTTCTCTTAAAAATTTTTTTTTCTTACCTTCCAGAGGAGATAACTCATAACAGAAGTACCAATTAGAACAGGAATGGTAGGAAGGTATGGGGTAAGGCGATCAGAAGGGTCGATTTTGTTAACAAATGGAACAGCTGTAGGTAGTGATACTCTTGTTGTTGTTATTGTTTTTGTTGCTGGTGTTGATATTGCTCTTGTTGATGCTCCTGATGCTGATCCTGTTTGTGGTTTGCTTGGAGGTGCTGAACCTTGTGGTTTATTACCACCTTGTTGTGGTGGTCCCTGTGGTTTGCCCGGTGGTGGTGGACCTGCGTCTCCCTTAGAGCCGGTACCGGAAGAACCTGGATTCCAGGTTCCCGTACTGCCGGTACCCGAAGAACCTGGGTTCCACGTTCCAGTACTACCAGGACCAGAGGAACCAGGTTTCCAAGTTCCTGTGGAACCTGGTCCGGAGGAACCAGGAGACTGGTGTCCAGTACTACCAGGACCAGATACTCCAGGGGTACCTAAGAAGGAAGTGAAAAGTGTAGTTCCAGTATTATCAAAAGTAGCGACATCTTGAATATTATATGGACCCTTGTGCACACACTTCTTTATTTTATTTTTTATTTTCTAATTTTTTACACTTTTTCCTTTTTTATATTTTATATTTTTTAATTCTTTTATTTTGTAATTTTTTACGTCCCAATTTTTTTGCACTTTTTTTACACTTTTTTCACTTTGTAATTTTTTTTATTTTTTACTTTTTTAATTTTTTAAACCGTACACCGGAGTATACACGTAGACAGGAAGTGTTCACTTTTTTTTTTTATCATTATTACCTGGCGTCACTTGAGGAGTAGGTTGAGTAGGTTCTACGGAAGGTTGTATAGCTGCAGAAAAAAATAAGACAGGAAGTGAGGTGGAGGGGGGGGTTATGTAATATGTTATTAGGACCATGGCAAATATCAAGATGCTATATACATCCGCGCGCACTGTAATGTGCATTTTTCTGGGAGTGTTAATTCTTCTTTTTTTTATTTTTACCTGGAGAATGAGGTGCCTGGGGTTGCTGAGCACCAGGGCCGGAGGAACCTGGATTTTGAGTTGGATCAGTTGTTATACCTGTACCTGAAGTTGTGAGAACAGTGTTATCAGGATTTTCCAGTGTTACTGCAGTTCCATAATTTTTCAATATTCTCTGGATGAGTTCGTTCTCCTCATCCTTATCATTAAGACCCGTCTTTGCTCCTAAGGATTTGGCAGATGTACACCCTGCAGTTATATGGACACTACTGGGACCACCCTGAGTATTAGTTTTCTCAGCACTATCCTTACATGCACTTTCCTCATCATCCTTCTTACCTGGTTTAGTTGAGTGAGTTCCCTCCGTGCCAGGTTCTGCTGCTGCAGGTGCGAACTTCGGAGGATCCCTTGATGGTGCCGGTTTCTCATCTGGAGGGTCTATATTGACTAATTTCCGTAATTCCTTTGATCGACCTCCTTTCAATAGGTCTATAATTCTTCCATTAGAGCAATCTCCATTTTGTTGCTCTTCCTCCTTTCTTTTCTCCTCTTCTGTACACTCCATCCATGCCATTACTTCCGTCAGCTCGGTAATACCACCGTCCTTCTTTTTTTCTTTCTTTAACCAATTTTCTACTGTTTCTCTGATTAACCCTTCTTCACTTGTTATATCTGTCGTTTTAACCCAGGCGCATTCCATCCCAGCATCCTTCTTCGGAAACTTTGCTGCTTTTCCTTCCATCGAACTTGCTATGACATCTATAATTTTCTGAGCTCCACACTTATTCCCTAAAATTCTTAATATAACTCTATTCCCTATTATACACTTTAGGTACTGCCTCCACCCATCCTCCTTTTTCCCTTTTTCGTATTTCCAGTCTTTATCATTCCTGTTCCTTCCTTCCATCCAATAGATTATTTTTACTAATCTTTTGCATATTCTTTTCATTTGATCTGTTTTGTTATTATCCGTTTTGTGCTGTAAACTTCCACATATTTGCGGTATATTTGTCCCCCGTTCCTTCATGTTCATATAATCCTTCAGTTCGTCTAACAGTCTATTCACATCATCCTCCATTTTTCTCTTAACTCCATCCTGAAAATAAAGGAAAGGAGGAAGAAATAGACATATAAAACATACAGATTTATTCTTATTCCTTCATACATGTAGTCCTAATGGAATGCTCCTCCCTTTTTCCATTATATATATTGTCTAAATTGTCTATTTCTTTAAATATATTCTTTTAATTGGTCCTTTTCCTTATTTTTATTTCTTTCCTTTTCATTTTTTTCCTTTTCTTCCTCCTTGTATGCACCGCTCCGGGTGAACATAGAGTGTTGCCCCTTCTCCAATTTCACCAACTTTCATATTAACCCAGATTCAGGTTTGTTCCCCTTGTCAGGTTTGTCCCCCTTGTCAGGTTTACCACCTGCTTGATTCGCCGCCATCCGAATAGTTTCTCCTAACAAGCAGGAGCCTCTCTAAAATTCGTCACAGTTTGGTTTGTCTACGATATTTCCCCTTTCAAAAACACCCTTCATTTCTTAAACATCAGGCCATAAATCCTGAACCCGAAACCAGAAATCCAATTCCTAAACCCCAAAAACATAAAAACGAAACTCCAAAACCCGAACCTTAAATCCTAAAACATAAATCCTAAACCCTAAATCCTAAACCTTAAATCCTAAACCCTAAACCCTGAAAAGTAAAACCTGAAACCTAAACCCTGAAAAGTAAACCCTGAAACCTAAACCCTGAAAAGTAAACCCTGAAACCTAAACCCTGAACCCTAAACCCTAAAATCTAAACACTAAACCCGAAAACTAAACAATGAACCCATAACCCTAAATCCTAAAACCCTAAACCATGATCCCTAAATCCTAGAATGTGAACACTAAAAGGTGCACCTTGAAAACCTATAAATAAAACCATAAACCCTCAACCCAAAATCCTAAACACTAATGACAAATTCCCCTTCCTTAGACCCTGAATCCTAAACTCTGAAGCTAAAACCCTGAATCCTAAAACATTGCCATGAACCCTAAACCCTAAACCCTCAAACGTAAATGATGAAGCCTAAAGCATAAACCCAGAACCCTAAACACTAAACCCTGAATCCTGAACCCTGAAACCGAAAACCTAAAATCTGATTAATAAAAACTAAACCCTGAACACCAAAACCTAAATCCTGAAACCTCAACCCTGAACCCTGAACCCTGAACCCTCAACCTTAAAACCAAAGTCTTGAACACTAAACCCGGAACCCAGAACCCCTAAACACTAAACCCTAAATCTTAAACACTAAACCTTGAATCCTAAACCCTGAACCCTAAACCCTGAATCCTAAAACCTAAACATTAAACCCTGGATCCTAAAAGCTGAAGCCTAAACCCTAAAACCCTGAAGCCTAAACCCTAAAACCCTGGAGCCTAAACCCTAAAACCCTGAACCCACTCTTTTTTTTTTTTTTTTTTTCTATTCCTTTATTTTAATTGATTCTTCTCTTTTTTGGTTTCAACTTTTTTATTTTTAGAATTATATTATTAGTATATATGGGTGCGTGCTTTGTCCTAATTCTTTTTTCTTCTCGTTTGAATATATAAGCCTATGTGTTCGGCCTTATTCTTTTTTCTTTTCCGCTTTTCTTTCCTTTTCTTCTTTTTGTTTTTTACTTAACCTTCCTTCTTTACTCCCTTAAACTTTCATTCTCCTTACACCTTAAACCTTCCTTCTCCTTACACCTTAAGCCTTCCTTTTTCCTTCCTCCTTAAACCTTCCTTCTTTACATGTTTTCTTCTTTTTCTTCTTTTTCTTTTAAAAAATATCATAACACTGCACACCGAACTTCTTCTTTACCTGGTCTAATTGTCCATTCGACGTCCACACTTTCTGCTTTTGTTCCTCCCATGCACTATTCAGTTGTGTCCTCATCTGTTCTCTCTTTTGTTCTATTTCCTGACTCGATCCAGAGGAGCATGGATCAGATGGTGCTTGAGGAGTATCTTCTTGCTTTGCAGGGGTGGTTACCGGTGATGATGCTTGGAGCTGGGGTGGTGGAGTCCCCTCGCCTGTGGTAAGGTCGCTTCTAGCAACACCCACCAAAGCTTGCTGATCCCTTTTTTCCTTTTCTCGCATATTTTTTTCAAACAGTTCCTTCAAATTTTTCTGTACCACTTGGTATACATTCTTCTCCCAATCTGCACTTCCCCCCTTTTTTTCTTCCTCTATCATTTTTAATGTATCCTCCAAATCCTTGTTATCCCACTTATCTCCATCCTTAACTAATTGGTCTAACTCATCTTTACTAACGCCAAATACTTTTCTCAAATTTTCCTCATTCTCCACTGTATTGGGGGACATGGACACTTGCCCCTTCTTCGGTGTGCTACATTTCGCCCCTTGCGTTTTCCTGGTCTCCAGATTAACTATACCCGCTTTCACATAAGTACTTTTCCCATCTTGTTTCTTTTGCTCTGCCCATTGTTCTATTTGCTTCCAAAGGAATTTTCCCCCAATACTCATATTCATAAAATCCAATCCTGCACATTTCTTATGGACATCCTGCATTGTACTCATACCTCCCCAGCCTTTTAAAGCATTTAAAACAGTTTCTGCAACTTTATGCCTACTACAGTGACCCCCCAACCATTTTATCATAATTATTCTTCCTACTATACATCTGAAATAGGAATCAATCTGCTCATGGCTTGGAGTACTTTTTATTCCTTGTATATTATGATACTCTGCTATTCTTATTCCATTAATGTATAATAATATTTTTACCATTGTTTTACATAATTCTTTGTCTTGGGTAGTGAAATTTTTCTTCTCCCCGTCTTCCACTTCTCCACTACATAGTTGGGCAATTAACGTCAAACCACTGTACACATTCTTCATGGCATCCTCAAATATTTGCTCCAAGTCATTCCATATTTTATCCTACAAATAGCACAATAGAAACATATGATTATGTATACACATTGCATATATAATACACGCCGTCCCTCATATATTCCATCATTCACATAGGAATATTCGACCTTTATATATTTACTTTTTCCTTTCAAAAACAATGAATATTACATAATCCCCTGAGGTCTTGTATTTTTTCACTTTTATCCATTCTACTAAAAACTCCGTAAAATACTTGAAGTCCTCCATGTTGACAACCTTCCTTTATTATTATATGATTCATTGTTATATTAAGGAATTATACATTACTAAGAATTTTATGAACTCATCAAGGGAAGATTTTTCCTGTTCTTTCTGTTTTTTCCTTCCTTCCCTGTCCACAGTTATTCCTTCTTCCTTACTTTGTTTTTACATCTGTGAACAAAAAAAAAAAGAAAAATTCTGCCACATGCGCCCTTTCCTATCTTCCTCTCTTTTTTTTTCTCCTTTAATCCTCTTTTCTTTTTTTTTTTTCTTCTAATATTAATTTTTTTTTGTTTTTTTTTTTCCTTTTTTAAAAATTTTTCTTTTCCTTTGAAAAAGAAAAAAATTTTCACTTCTCCTTCCTTTATGCATTGCACTTTCCTAAGAAGAAAAGAAAAAGAGAAAGAAAACACAACCATTGCCTCCTTCCTTTTCGTATACATTCTACCTATGTACTCCCCTTTTTTTTGCATTTTCTTTTATGCACTACATTCTTCCTATGGAAGAAAGAAGGAAGAAGGAGGGAAGGAATTACGTTCCTGCGTTCTTTTCTTCTTTTTTTTGTTTTATTTTTTTCCTTTTTCCCTTCCATTCCCTTTAAAAAATAAGAAGAACACATGGTAGAACTTGTTTGTTTGTTTGTTTTTTTAAAGAAAAATGAATAATTAAGAAAAAAAGAAAAGAAAAAATAAAATAAAGAAGGGTATTGAGTAAGGGAACTTATCTAATATAGGGGACAGAATATTCTGTAGAATTATCATCCTCCTCCTCCGTTAAGTCAGGTTCTGAATCTACTGTTGTTGCGTTGTATGCTGAGGAAGAATCATATTCATTCTCCTTATTTAACCTGCGTACTAATGAACTTCTTTTTCTTCTACTTTTATTATTGCTGCTCCTTCCTCCTCCTCCAAAGAAAGTGTTACGTAAGTCGGAAAATATAGAAGTATACTGAGAAAAAAAAGAAAAAAGATGAAAGAGAAAGGAGTTAAAATATGTGCTGAATGAATATATGTACATTACTGCTCGTTTTATACATTCATTTTAATTTAGCATTCCATTTTTTTTTTTTCTACATTCATTGTAACGTTCATTTTTTTTACATTTATTTTATGCATTCACTTTAACATTTATTATATGCACTCTTTTTTTACATAGACAGCAAATATTAATAAGTGTTATTATACATATTCCTGTGTTAGGTATACTTACCTTATATAGATAGAAAGCAAGTGCTGGTAATACTACTCCTGCAACGCCAGCAGCAGCACCGCCACCAATAGTGCTACTGTCCACTCCGGAAGAGGCAGAAGCAGATGGTAATTGTTGTTGTTGTTGTTTCTGCTGAAGCTGTAGTTGGCTACCACCCCCATCAGAACCTCCTCTTCCTTCATCACCAGAGACACCATCTACCACGGCGTCGCCAAGGTCGAAGTCGTCCCCGGCAGAAGGTTTTTTTGGTGTTGCGGTAGGCTTTTTTCCTTCCTTATCTGGAACTAAAAAATAAATAAAAAAAGAAGGTTTCAATGTAATCTTTTTTCATCTTTTTCTTTTTTTCCTTTTCTTTTTTTTTTCTTCTAATATTAATTTCTCTTTTTTTTTCCATCCCTCCTTAAGAAGGAACTTTCTCATTCCTTCCTTTTTTCTTCCCCTTTAAACTTCCTTTCTTTATTTTATTTTCCCCTTTAAACTTCCTTTCTTTCTTTTCTTTTCCTCTTTAAAATTCTTTCTTTTCCCCCTTTAAACCCTTAAGGTTACTTTAAAAGGTAAAGTAACTTTATTTAAGCTGTCTTTCCCTTATTTGATGTGTAGTTACTTTATTTAAGATGTCATCCCTTTTATTTTAAGATGTCGTTTCTTTTACTTTCAGATGTAGTTTTACACTACTTAAGGTGTGTATATATAGTTTTTTTCACTCTATAACATACATACCTGTACTAAGTGCTGGACCTGGTGGTCTAACTTCTGGTCCATGTGCTTCATGTTGTCCAGGTCCTGAAGATGCACTTAGGCGAGTTACTTCTTCCCCTGAGAGGGTTTCACTCGTTAAAGTATTTTCTGTATGTTGTTCTGTACAAGCGATTGCTTTAGGGCATGTTAATGGCTGTGGTGGCCCATATTCCTTCCCCTCCGGTTTTTTTTTTTTAAATTCGGTACAATATTTATCATTGCCAGTGGTTTCGCACTTTCCACTTAATGTTTTATATGTTGTTTGTGCTGTACATAAGGACTTCTTGTATTCTAAACTGCTGCAATATTTATTGCGCTCCTGTCCATTTTGTAATTTCCTATAGTTATAATAATAATCGAATAGTGTTTTGCCCTGCCCGAAACGTTCTTTGGTAATATCATCATACAAATTGGTGCACCCACATGTGCCCGCGGAACCTTCGAGTTTAGGGTAAATTTCCCTCATAACCATTGAGCGACGGTCTCCTAATTTATCTCCTAACCAAAAATAAAAGAAGCTATAACGGTCACTATTGGACAAAGAAACGAACTCCCCTTCCCCTGTGCTGTTACATGCTACACAGTAGTTCCTTACGATTCTGTCGGCCAAATTCCCATTATTAATATAATACCTTTTTAATAATTCTTCTACCTTCTGTTTTAAATTTCTATGGTTCTGCCAGTTCCCCCCAAGTACGCAACTTGTTCGCCCTACTCCTTTGTCTAATGCACCATACATTTTCTCTGAGGGTAATTTATTGGTGTCAGCCTGATAAAAGTAAAATGAACGAAGAATGGAGTATATATAAATGGGTGTTCTTATACATTCCTAATTTATAATTTACTGTACTATGCACAAATTACTATATATACATCATATATATAAATGTCCATGTTGTAAAGAAGGAAGGGATGGACCTTTAGTGTGTTTACCGGTTGAACCATTTTCTGTATATATTCCTTTCTACATAAGAAATTTCTAATGAAGTTCTTTTCTACTTATTCATGAAGGATTATACATATGTGTGTGAGATTTTTCACTTTATATATTCCAAGTTAGGGAGTTCCTCAGTGGGAGATGTATATATATATCAAACTTTTGTACTCTTCTTTTTTCTTAATTTTGTGCATTCCTTCACTTTCCAATTATGATTACACACACTACATACGTACGTGTTAAATCATTAGGAACATTTAATTAAGGTAAGAAAAAGAACGAGGATGAACGAACTGAAAATAGAGGAATAATAATAAAGGAAGGTTAAATTCTTTATACACCCTGTATCTATGCATTATATTTCTAAACTGTGTACGCCTGCTCGAAATATTCCATTATTATGTACACTTCTCTCTTATTATGTATATAAGCACATCTTTATTTTTCTATTTGACGAAAATTTAACCCATGTATTACATACTTTTATGCTTTATTGTTATGTTTAAAGGGGAGTTAATTGAAAAATTGTTAATACATGCACGTATTGCATAATTCAATCCAAAAAAAAAGGAGCACACTCTTCCCTATACCCTTTCTTCCTTTTCGGAATGTGCACATTCGTCTATATGCTCAGGGAAGAGTGCACATTTACAGAAGAAATAAGAGGAGTGCAATACAAATATATATACTCATTTTGTTCAGAAGTGAAAAAGGTATGTGTATACTCACAATACAAATAGAGAAAAGAAGTGTATAATGCAAAGATGCATATTATGCTCACATATTTTGTTCAAAAGTGAAAATTTTGTGTGCGCACATCCCATGTAGTGGTAGTAGTAGTTTATTGAGAAAGGGAAGCAGCTGCCCTTCACTTCCACCTTCCTCTCCTCTTCCTTCCATTCATGATCGGCTTGTTGTAACAATAATTTTCACTTTCCCTTCCCCCCTCTTTTGTTCCTTATACCTTTTTCTAATAAGTACACTATAAACAGTTTAAGCAGAATATATATATTATGCTATTTGTGTTTTTCTTCCTTATTTCCTTCAATCTATGCTATATTTCACAACTTACTTTATTCTTCCGTCCATCCTTCATCTGAGTGCACTACACATAGTTTATTTATATATACACAGAACGTTGTGCACATTAAGGGAGGGGGGAGTAGCTTCCCCCTTTTCTTACATTATTCCTTATGGATTAACGTGCCAGGTTTCTCCTATCCCTATCTGCCTTAAAAGGGGGGGGAATCTATTACAGCACATTCCTGCCGGAGGAGGTTTATTAGTCGGTCCCTCCTGATGAACACTTAGTGAATTGTCCCTTCAGAATAAAGTCCCTTATATGAACCTCATGAGCAGAATTAGTCCCCTTAGAAAATTTTCTACTACACTTTTTTTCCATGGAAATATGTAAATTATGTGTTCACATACTTTTAAAGAAATATCCTCCAAGAACTCGTATACTAATCTTTTCTTAGATGGTAAATATGAGGTTCCCATAAGGGAAGGGGCGAGAACATAATTCATGTGTAGGGCGGGGGGGTAGACACACACAGTACAATTATAAGGAATTTTCCTTTGGAAATGTCCAACATATATATATTGCAGTGGCTGCCATGGGTGCGTACAATAATTCATTAGAGTGTTTATGTTGAACTAGGAACATTATGTTCCTAGTGCGGAACATTGTCAGATGCACTCAAAGGGCATATGGTCCACATACCATGAGGAGGGTGGTATGTTGGCGGCAGGTGCATAGAACCACCCTGCTTTGTTCCTATAGGACACATTGCGCACGTCCTACAATATGTACACATTTATACAGTGCTATGGGCAATGCGCATATACACACAGTTAAGTAACAGTGCAGCTGCTCTGTAGAAACAATATAGTCATGTGCACTCCCCCCTGGTAGCAGAGACACATGCTCATATTGCTCCCTCCGAGTGTGAATTATATGTTGCACATGGGGAAAAGAGTGTGCTCATGGCACTTACGTACGTTCATAAATAATATAGCAGCAGGAAGAATATTCCTGCCTCCCGAAGCAATTGCTGTAGTAAAGGGGATCCCTCGTACATTGCACAAATCGACTGCTAAATGGTCTATATTAGTTATGTCCTAACGGAGGGGAGGGGCAATATAATTAGAAAGTATGGCATCATAAATTGAATTTTCCCCGCACACATTACTATAAAGGTATTCATATAAACAGTTCTATAGGATACATGTGACAGAATGAAAAAGGATAAATAGTTGTCAATGTGCATAATACTATCATACACGTGCGGAATGTACCACTTCGTTCGTGCAGAACACTAGTACGTTGAGCTTCTACTCCTATGAAATATTTTGTCCATAAATTTCCCCACAACTATGAGCAATATGAGGCAACATGCACAGATGTTCCTGTTACGTAAAGGGGGGAGGGAAGGAATAATGTCCAAGTTGCGCCTAACATTGTAGGTTGCGTCCAATATGGCAGATTACTAACAACAACAACAATTGCAATCATTGTACTCATTGCAGTGATAGGAACAGCAATAATGTCAATCGCAACAACAATAATAATGGTAGCAAACAACATTTGCAGTAGTGATCCAACATGGCACTACGTATATATGTTGATAGTTGTACTGAACTTAGGGATCTGACCTCCCATTATATTTCCATTTTTCTTTACATATATATATATTCACTAGTCCTTTAATTACGGTATTTATGGACTTTGTTCAAATAGGGAAAAAAGGCATGCGAACGAAGGAAAAAGGAAAATATATTCGTGTATACAATTTACGTGTAAAGTGCACTCATTTTATTTATTATTCATGACCATGCACTATAATAAAATAACTTCCTTAAAGGGAACAATAACAATACATATGTATGATGATTCCATATATACATTCTAGCAGAATACACATAAAATATAGGAACGTGGGTAGGAACCTTCCTCTTAGGCCTCCCCTCCATTAACTTTTCTGAACCTCCCTAGTTCTTGCCTAAATATGAACTGAAAAGGAAAAAAGTAAAATTAAATATGAGGAATACTGTAATGTATAAAATGTAATCTACATTAGAAGGAACGGGAACGGAGGTGTAATGTAAAGTACTATTACTAATACAGCATAAATAATAAAATATACACTGTAAAATATTATTATAGGGATGTGCGCGTATGTTTTTTCTCTTCATACATAGTTAATACAGTTCTATGCATTACATCCATCTTTCACTTCTTTTATAAATTCATGCCCCTTCACTAAATATTCATGAATATTAGCACATTCCATGCGGAAGGAAGGAATGAATAATATTCCACATATATGTGCATGAACTGCACTACATATATGTTAATTACTACCAAATAATTTATTAAGTGCAAAAAGGTAAGCATAAATTTAATGTAGCACACATAAAAAATATGCACATCAAGAAGAGGTGCGACCTTATGTGCACAGAGGGGATGAATGAACTCCATAAATATTATAGTGTTACAAATAATGGTTTACAATGCAATAATATAACATAAATGAAAAAAGAAAAATGTATATGGAGGAATTCATATTTTATGGCTCCTACTTCTTCCATTTCACATTTCATTATTATTCATGTACATTTATTTATTAATATTTCTTCCCTTAATTATATATGTGTGCACATATAATGATATACATCTAATGCATACTTGTGTATATAATGTGTTATCGCCACGCAAATATAGAACAGTATGTATTATTAAGAATGGGGAAATTTTGAACATTCGGGTTCATTCATAACCACAGAACAAATGACAATCTTCCAAATATATTTCTACAGGAATGAATATGTGCTCAATTAAACCATAAATCCATTCTACACAGAAAGGTGTATACATAGAAAAAATGATGGACCCTGCCCAACAACTATTGTCGGTGAGTTCACTCCCTCCTTCCATCCTTCTTTCCTTCCTTGTTACAACATGAACAATTATACATCTATATATATACACACACACATATATATAATATTCTTTGTGTTGAACACACACCATAAAAATTATTGAGAAGAGTAAAAAAAAATATATATATATACATGGGAATACATACATATATATTTCATTCCCTTCCCTAATTCCATTTACAGAAGGAAGATTTGAACAAATTACCTTCCTATAAACATTTCTATAGTCAGTTTGATACAGGCTGCGATGGTTGTGACGAAGGTTACTGGGTCAGAGACTTGGAAGACAGTTTGGACCAGTATTCAAGTATGAAGGAACATAAGAATAGAATAAAAAACGCATGCTGCTGTATGGCCAGAATGACAGAAGAGAATAATTATCCACTATATGAGGATCGTTGTAATTTTTTATATTATTGGATAGGAGACGTCTTATTCAGGGATCCAGATAGTCATGACATAGTCCCAACCACTCTAAATTCGATTTGTAAAAATATAAAGTTAACGTATCCAAAAGGGAAGGACAAAGTTATTTGTGAAGATATTGACAAAGAACCATTCAACCACAGAAAAACCATATTCGATTTTTGGCATGACCATACGGAAATACAATCACTGTTAAACAGCAGTGTGTCTGATTGTAATAATAAATATGACAACTACCTGAGTAAACTTAGTTCCGCCTATACTGAAATACAGAAATATTGTGGACAAAGAGCAAACAAAAGTGGTCCATATTGTCAAGAATTTAAAAGCAAATTCCATGGCAGTGGTAACAACAAAATTCCCAAACCATCAAATTTAAAGTGTCCCGAAGTGCCTACAAGGGAATCTTCGGCACATCAGGAAGACACACCCACCTTCCCTGGAAGTAGCAACATTACCACTGCCATTTCTTCCACCCTTCCCATAGTTGGACTACCAACACTTGCTTTCCTTTTATATAAGGTAACTATTATTAAACATCTGATAAGTGCAGTAATATATAAGAAGTGGATATTATTTTTGTATGAACAGTGTATATGAGGAGGGAGCTGTGTGGTATATATGTATTCTGCACAGATTACAAACTATCAACCTTCCCTTTCTTCTTTTTCTTTCAGTATTCCCCACTACCTTCTTGGTTTGGTAATCAATTTGGAAACAACAACGGAAAAAGAAATACGAGAAAAAGATCGGTGGGGCCTAACTTTAGTACATTCACAGAAGACGATTCTTCTATAGAGGTTTCAACAATATATGAATCCACAGAAGCTTCCACGAGTGACTTAACAGAGAATTCTTCTTTATATACATCACCATCATCTATCAGCACCAGAAAAGGAAAAGGAACAAATAATAGACATGGAAGGAATATACGTTATCAGAGCATGTAGAACACCTGGATGGGAATTTCCCTTTCGGGGGGGCCATAAGTATCCGGGAACTTCATGCAGTGCAGGAACGGAAGAACATTTTTTCTTTTTTTTTTTGTAAGAATACACTCTTTTTTTTTTTTTTTTTTGCGGAGGAGAAGGACCGCGCACATGTGATATGATGCTGGTGGGCGCTAAAAATGGACAACTTTGTGCGCAAAAAAAAAAAAAAAGCAATAAAAGCCCCATTTGTTGCCCCTTTTTTTTTTTTTTTTGTGGTTGCTGCTCCTTATTTGGGTTGTTGTTGTTGCTTCACCCCCCCCCCCTTTTTATATAGTGTGTGTACACTTGCCCCATTCTT
The DNA here is from genome assembly GCF_001680005.1 of Plasmodium coatneyi. Lineage (NCBI taxonomy): Eukaryota > Apicomplexa > Aconoidasida > Haemosporida > Plasmodiidae > Plasmodium > Plasmodium coatneyi. The sequence goes on from NC_033556.1 coordinate 856,010, forward strand.
TTTTTTTTTAAATTTTAGAAGTAGACTGAAATTTTTTTTTTCATTTTTTTTTTTCTTTAGTATTATGAATTAATTCAATTTAATTTTTTTTTTTTCTTTTTTTATTGTGCCAGTCTTTGTCCTCATAACTTCGTTCTTTCGTATGCACAAGCATGTGACATGGTAAAATTTGTGTAATTGTATACACAGTTCCTTTTTTTTTTTTTTTTTTGTAAGAACACTTTTTTTTGCAATTTTCTGTGACAAATTAAATAGGTGTTAATTTTTTTTTTCGCAATTTTTTTCTGTGTGACAAATTTATATTAGGGCATTCTTTCTTTTTGGACAATTTTTCTGACACATCCTTTTTTTTTATGCAATTTTTTTCTGTGTGACAGAATTTATATTAGGGCATTCTTTCTTTTTGGACAATTCTTTTTTTTTGTGCAATTTTTTCTCCGTGTCCAAATTTATATTAAGGCATTTTTTTAACAATTTTTTTTGTGTGACAAATTTATATTAGGGCATTTTTTGTTGACAACTTTTTTTTTGACAATTCTTTTTTTTTGTGCAATTTTTTTCTGTGTTACAGAATTTATATTAGGGCATTCTTTTTTTTTTTTTTTTTTGCAATTTTTTGGACAATATTTTTCTTTTTTTTTTTTGGTGCAATTTTCTTCTGTGCGCTGAATTTTAAAAAACAAAAATTTATGAAGTCAATATTTTTGTAACAGAATGAATAAGCATTTTTTAGTTCTTCAGTAAAAAAGAAATTTTACCAAACAAGTCAAAATAAAGTGGACAAGAAAATTTTTTTCACTTCCACTTATATTGATTACACATTGAACATGTAAACAATTTAATACACAAAACGAAAAAAAAAAAAAAAAAAAAAAAAAGAAAAAATTATGTAATCCTTATAATACATAATGTATATTAAATAATGAAAGGGAAGTAAAATACTGTTCTGATATTTTATTCCCATCTACTTATATGATCAGTTCTTCTTCAAACATTTTGTATTAAATGATCTAAATAGAACTCCTTTATCAAACACACATTTTCATGTCTATTTCACATTATTCGGCAACCAGTGCCAAAATAAGCATCCACAATTTGCCTACAAATTGTTTCTTCCTAAGTAAAGTGTTCATAAGGAAGATTTTCCCCAGGAACAAAGTCTTCCTCCCTAAACCCGGAATCTGAACTTTGGACCTGTTCCTTAGGAACAAAGTCATCCTCCATAAACTCAGAATCTGAACTTGGACCCTGTTCCGTAGAAACTCCTTCCTTAGGAACAAAGTCTTCTTCCCTAAACCCGAAATCTGAACTTGGGAACTGTTCCTTAGGAACATCTTCCATAGCAACCCTTACCATAGGAACAAAGTCTTCCTCCCTAAAACCCGCAATCTGTACTTGGAACCTGTTCCTTAGGAACATCATACCTAAACCCGGAATCTGAACTTGGAACCTTCTCTTCCTTTATGAATTTGCTTCCCATAAATTCTTGAACCAAAATTTCAAAAAAGTCTTGCTTCGTCGAATGTAGGTCCCCTTTTTGACATTCCTCTAAGACTTCTAAATGAATATCAATAATCGTGCGGCGACCAACAGAGCGACGACCAACACCCAGTTTTTTTGTCCTCTCTGTTCTCGTTGGAACAGATCTTGGTTGTTTTCGTTCTTTTACTAAGGTATATTCATGTGGACCAGAGTGGTCCATACCATGGTCCATAATTTGTTTTTGTAAGTTTGGACCAGATACTTGATGTGCTCTTTTGTAACGTTTTCTTCCTTTACCGAGGAAAAAATACTAAAAAAAAGAAGGGAAGAAAGGAAGAAAGAAAAGGGGGGGTAAGTAATTTTTAAAATGCGATATGTTGCTCTTAAAACAAGAATTATCATTATAATATAAGTGCAAATCTTACATCTAATACAGGATGTGTTATTTATTTTTCTTTCTTTCTTTTTTCTTTTTTTTTTCTCCTTAAAGGAAGTGACCTTCCTTCCATCTACCCCCCTCTTTCAACCCCCTTCCTTCCACCTGCCACCACCCTAACACCACCTTCCTTCCACCAGCCACACCTAACAACCTTCCTTCCACCACCCTAACAACATTCCTTCCTTCGATTTTTTTTTTTTCTTTTTTTTTATTTTTCTCTTAAAAATTTTTTTTCTTACCTTCCAGAGGAGATAACTCATAGAAGAAAGACCAATGAAGACAGGAGCAAGAGGGAAGTATGGGGTAAGATCGGAAGGGTTTATAAGGTTACCAACATGTTGAATGGGAAGGAGGCCTCTGGCACTCTTCCCCGAAGCACGTGCTCCTCCTGTTGTAACACTCCTAGGTGATGGTGTTGCTGCTGTTGATGATAGTGATGATGGAACCAGGGGGTTCGGGCCCCCTTGTTGTGGTGGTCCTTGTGGTTTCCCTGGTGGAGGTGGTCCCAGTGGTTTGTCATTACCAACTGCTGCTTGTGGAGTTCTAGTAGAACCTGGTCTTGGACTACCAGTGTTTTGATTACCAGCTGCACCTGAACTGGAAGAACCTGGGTTCCAGGTTCCTGTAGAACCGGAACCAGAAGAACCTGGATTCCAAGTTCCAGTGGAGCCGGTACCAGAAGAACCTGGGTTCCAAGTTCCAGTAGAACCGGAGCCGGAAGAACCTGGGTTCCAAGTTCCTGTGGAACCTGGTCCAGAGGAACCCGGAGACTGGTGTGCAGTACTACCTGGACCGGAAGAACCTGGGTTCCAAGTTCCAGTGGAACCTGGTCCAGAGGATCCGGGTTTCCAGGTTCCCGTACTGCCGGGTCCGGAGGAACCAGGAGACTGGTGTCCTGTAGAACCTGGACCAAATACACCCTGTGTACCTAAAAAGTAAGGGAAGGAAGGATGGATGAATTATTATTCCTCTCTCTTTTTTTCTTTCTCCCCTTTTTTTTTTTTTTTTTAATGTACACCCTTTCCGGGTGCACACTTATATTATTTTTTATACTCCTTACTTTTTCATTTTTTACTTTTTAATTTTTTACACTTCTTTCACTTTTTTATTTTTTTTACGCGTCCTAATTTTTTTTGAAGTCCAGAATTTTTTGTACACTTCCTTTTTACAGTTCTTTCACTTTCTTATTTTTTTTTACGCGTCCTAAATTTTTTGTGCACTTCCTTTTTACACTTGTTTCACTTTGTAATTTTTTTTTATTTTCTAATTTTTCCTAGTACACCTTGATACGCACACTTTCTTTGGAAGTGTTCTTTTTTTTTAATTATTCTTACCAGTTACCTGCCCTGTGGTTGGAATTGTTTGGGAACCTGGATCTGCACCTGTGGGAAGAGGATCAGTGGGAAGTTCTACTTTACCCTTAACTATTGCTACATTACCTATTTCACTTCCAAGGACACCTTTAGGACCACTAATTGCATCGGCCTCATCAGGATCGGGAGTATAAGTATTAGATACTGGAATATCATTGTTAGAGAAACCTAAGCATGCGTCAGCTGCATCCATACCACCGTCTACTACTCCATTTCCACAGTTTGCAGTTGTAGACTTACCTTTTACTCCCTTTGTATCTTGTTGAAATCCTGCAAGTGAATTACCTGATGTTTCAGCCCTTCCTGCTGGTGGTGCTGACGAACCTGATGATTCAGACCTACCTTGACTTCCTGATTGTGATGTTGTTGCTGGTTTAGTAGCAGCAGGTGGTTTACATAAAGAATCTATAGTAGACAGAGCTTGCTTTATTTGGCCATTGTATAAGAGCATCTTTTTCATTCTGTCGCCTATTGTTTCTCCGTCTTTATCCTTTATACTGCAAGTTTTATAGTCCTCCTTCCTTTCGCAAAATGGACACAAATCACCTTCAGTCTTGCATGGATGTGTTTGTTCCTTAATTTTTGCACTTTCACTGAAGGCATGTTGTATGCCTGCTTTTATGTCTTGCTGCTTGGCTAAACACTTTTCCTCCATTTCATCAGCAAATATATTCAATAACATACAAGAGAAGGTTCGGTGGAATATGAGGTTATCTGCTATCTTCCTTTCCTCCTTTTCTTTGTCATTCCCCTCTTGCGGTTTACCTCTTTCAATTTCGTAAATACGCTTTAATCCTGCAGTAATAAGCTGGCAAGCCTGTTTGCTCGCCCCACTGAGGTCCTTGCAGTGCTGTTCCATATTTGTATTTTTTTCATTAATAACATTGGACAGTGCATTCAGTCTATTCTGGACGTCGGGGTCCCAAAATTTCTTCTATGCACATGAAGGGCAAGGGAGGAGAAATATATGTATACTAAATACGTACAAATAATTCAAGCGTGTCCCTTCTTTTAAATATGTACATAGAGCGTGTTATTTATTATACTGTCCTTCAGTATAATATACAGCATTGTCCTTTACCCAGTCTTCATAATATCCGTTAACTTTCCTGTTTTCACCCCACCTATGGTATATACACTTCACACGATCACATAAGGTATTATTTATATTATTTATATTAGTTAGAGCAGTCAGAGCTTTCTTTATTTGCGGCCCCTTTTCTTTGTCACCCTTCCCGTTCTCGAACACTTCCTTCACTTTTTTTTCTATATTATCTTTGTCCTGATCGCATTTACTATCTTGTCTCCGTAGGTCATTATCTGCGTTTAGTGGGCAATTGCTAAAGTTAGCTTCCCTTTTACATTCAACACAATCATTCTTTTCCTTAGTATTCTTATCCAAACACCAAGTTTCTTTGTTTCTATTTCCGATTTGAAATGCACTCTTTATAGTCTCTTCCGTGATATTACAGGGGCGTCTAACCTCCTTTATCAACTTATCCGCATAGGCGTTTAGGAATAGACAATACATGGTTTGACTTGTTAGTCTATTATTCCTTGCAATCTTCCTGTTTGGCTCGGTCGTACTCTCTTGAAGTTCATAAATGCCTTTTAAACCTGCAGTAATGAATTGACATGCTTTTTTATTAGCATCATCATCTGATGCATCTTTCCCCTGAATGTTCTTACACTCATCCCCCATAGATTCACTATTAGTGGTCACAGCTTCAGACAGTTCGTTCAGTCTACTTTTGGCGTCATCATTCCAAAATACACACTGTGCAAAGGAAAAAGAATAATAATGGAACATATATGTAACCCTAATATATATGTAAAGGGTTTGTCATTGTGATTCCGTTTTTTAATTATGTATGCAGAATACTATTCCTTTCAGTTGTACCATTAATTACAATAGATAGTATTGTTTCCCTTACCCAGGTTCGTTTGTGCGTCCCATATATTCTGTCCTCAAACCAATTTTCTGTTATGCATTGTAATCGTTCGCATAGTTTCATTCCTTCTTTGCTACAATCTCTGCCTATGGAGGAAGGAGAAAAAAAAAAAGAAGAAAGGGGGGAAACGGTGGGGGTGAGGACAGAAAGTATGAAAACTGTCTTGCGCATGATAATGGAGTGGTATGGTGGTATGTCCGGTTCCGGTTCACCCCCCCTTGTTCCAGTTGGACCCCTTATCTGGTTCCGTTATTCTTATGGGTCCGGTCCAATTCAGTGATGGTAGTTTCCAGAAAAAAAATATTTCGCTTACATATGCTTTTCAGAGTTCTTTGTATTTGTGCATTGCCGCTGAGCATTTCTTTTACTTTGGTTCCCATCTGGGTTCTGCCACTGCTTCTGCCTATTTCGCACTTTTTACTTTCTCCTTCATCAAACAGTTGTTCATTAACGTTTAATGTGCAAGTTAGATTTTCTTTCCTGGTACATTCAACACAAGTACTATCACCCTTACATGGAAGTGTTTTTTCCTTAATGTCTCCACTTTTAGTGAAGGCATGGTCTATGCCTTTTTCAACATCACAAGGAGGGTTTTTTTTCTGTGCTTCTTCTTTCAACTTATCTGCATAAGCATTTAATAGAATACACCCCATAGTTCGATCAAATTGTTGGTTATTCTTCTTTTGGAGATCGGTCCCATGTTCCTGAGAATTATATATATGTTTTAAACCCTTAACAATGTACTCACAAGCTTTTCTTTTTGCTTCTGCATGTTGTGCATCCTCCTTTCCCGTTTGCTCAATGTCTTTGCATATACCGTCGTCTCCCGTTTTCTCATGGATCATAGCCTCAGACAGTTTATCCAATCTCCCCTTGACGTCATTATTCCAAAATGTACACTGCGTACCAAAAGGAAGGAAACAAGTAAAGAACAAAACATGTGTACACTCAACGTACATATACAAGACTCGAAGTCGTTATTTCGCTATTTAATTATGTATAGACAATACTGCTCTTTCCAGTTGTGCCATTAATTATAATAGACAGTATTGTTTCTCATTTACCCAGTTTTGTTTGCCACCCCCATCACGCGTTATTCTGTCTTTAAACCAATTAGTCGTCACGCATTTTGCTCGTTTACACATGTCATCCTTCAGATGGCTGCATTCTTCATCACCTGTAGAAGCATGGAAGTAGAACAGAGTGAAGACATGAATGAGTAGCGGTCGATTCATTCTTTTCTTCTACATTCCTCTTTTTTCTTTTTTTTTCTTTTCATTCGTCCCTTTTTTCTTTCTCTTTCTTCCTTTCTTCCTTTCTTCCTTTCTTCCTTTTTTTTTTCTTTGGTTTTTTTTTTTTGTCCCTTCCTTTTATTTTCCACTCCCTTAAAAGAAAGGACGAAGAAAAAGGGGGGGAAAAGAAAAGGAAGGGACAAAAAAAAAAAACCAAAGAAAAAAAAAAAGGAAGAAAGGAAGAAAGGACAGTGGTTAGGGGTGCTCGGGTAGTGATCAGTGTGGGTGATGATGATGGTGGTACACCCTTCCTTCGCCTCTTTCGCTCTTTCCTTCACCCCCTTCCTTCCCTTTCCTTCCATTAGGAAGGAAATGTTCCTTCCCCTCTATTAAAATTGTTACTTACCTTTTGGTTCAGATGGTGCAAGTGGTGCTGGATTAGACGGTGGTTGTTTTACTTTAGGAAGAGCATCATCATCCCCTGCAGTGTCGTCCTTCCTAGTTTGACCTGTAGGTGGACTTGCTACAGCTGTTGTTTGTGGTTTTTTCTTGCTTTGAACTTCTTCCCTATGTTGTTCGAATTTTTTCCACAGTAAATCATGTAACGTCTTTGCTAAGAATTCTTCCTCTTTGTCCTCCTTCCCTGCTTCCTTTTCTTGCTTCGCTTTGGCCAATAATTCCTCCAACTCCTTCCCTGAAGTTTTAGTGTCCTTGTCCGTGTCAATGTCATCGTCTAAGGACAGGTCTTCATCGTTGTAGACTGTTATTTCTAATTTTTCTAAGGTGTCTTTGTCAAGGTTCTCTTCTCCATTTGGGCAAATTCCCTTGTCTTGTACTTCGTCCCTTATTGTGTGCAACTTGCTATGTCCTTTTTGTACTAGCGGTAACCAAACACCATAATTGTTTTCCGTACTAAAATCATTTATCCGCTTCTTAATTTGATCCCACATGAACCTACTCCCTAATTTTAAACTTCCGAAATCCACTTCATTACATAATTGATTCCCGCCGTTAAGATTCATAGTTTTCCTCATTTTCCCCACATCATTCATAACTACGTCTGCTACTACCTTTAACTTACAATGCTTGCCTAACATTTTTACTAAGGTTACTTTTCCAATTAAACACCTATAATAAGAGTGGAGTTGCTCTTCTTCCTTTTTTACGTCCGTCTCTTTGTCCCTTCGTATCCAAATCATGTGCCCAGTGCTGTCTCGCTGCTCATTCGGCACTTGTTGCTTTAATCCATCCATCCAGAAGAATATTCTTAATAATAATCTACATAACTCCTTCGCATTATCCCCGCTCGCCTTTTCACACATTTTCTGATCCTGCTGTCCATCCTTCTCAATATTAAACATCATGTCTCCGGTAAAGGTCTTCAACTCTTCCCATAGAAGTTTCTATAAGAGAAAATTAACATAAGTACACATATATATATATGTCTGCTATATATAGCTTTCCTCCCCTAAACCACGACCCTCTAATCCTTCCTCCTTAGAGCTGTTCCTTCCTTTCTTCTTTTCTTTTTCTTTCTTTTTTTTCCTTTCTTTTTTTTTTTTTGTATGCAACCTTTACAGGGTCCACATGGAGGATTCCCCCCTTGACCGATTGGACCAGGCTTGTCCGGTTGGACCCCCTTGTCCGCTTTCCCCAGTGTCGGGAACACCAGTCTGCGAGGAGTTTTTCCTCTAAAACAAACACATCCCTTCATTTTCTAAAAACCAGGCCATAAACCCTGAACTCTAAACCTGAAATGCGACTACGTATACCCTAAACCCTCACGCCAAAAACAGAAATCCAATTTCTACACCCTAAACCCTAAACCCCAAACCCTAAACCCTAAACCCTAAACCCGAATTCCTATACCCTAAACCCTCAATCCTGAACCCTTAACCCTAAAACCTGAACCCTAAACCCGAAATCTTATTCTCCAGACACTACACCTATTTTCCACCTTATCCTTAATTAGGATCCCACCTTTACCTTTAACCCAGAACCCACCGTACCCTTAATCCGGATCTCACCCTATCCTTAACATAGGACCCACCTTACCTCAAACTTAAACCTAGAACCATCCTTCCTTTTTTTTCTTTCATTCCTTTCTTTCCTTTCGTTTTTCTATCTTTCTTTTCTTTCTTTCCTTCCTTAGACCTCCACTTCCTTCCTTCTTCTTAGAATCTCCCTTCCTTAGACATCCTTCCTTCCACACTCCTTCCTTTCGTTCATTCTTTCTTTCCTTCTTTTACTTAGACCACGTCTTCCTTTCTTCCTACCTTAGACATTCCTTCCTTAGATCCTCCTTTCTTAAACCTTCCTTCCCTTAGGAAGTACCTTCCTTCCACCAACCACCCTACCATCTTCCACCAACCACCCTACCATCTTCCACCAACCACCCTACCATCTTCCACCAACCACCCTACCATCTTCCACCAACCACCCTACCATCTTCCACCAACCACCCTACCATCTTCCACCAACCACCCTACCATCTTCCACCAACCACCCTACCATCTTCCACCAACCACCCTACCATCTTCCACCAACCACCCTACCATCTTCCACCAACCACCCTACCATCTTCCACCAACCACCCTACCATCTTCCACCAACCACCCTACCATCTTCCACCAACCACCCTACCATCTTCCACCAACCACCCTACCATCTTCCACCAACCACCCTACCATCTTCCACCAACCAAGACTAATAACCCACCTACCACCAACCACCCTAACAACCCACCTAACAACCCACCTACCACCAACCACCCCTAACAACCCACCTACCACCCTAACAACCCACCTACCACCCCTAACACACCTTCCTCTTTCCACCAACCACCCCTAACAACCTTCCTTCCACACTACCACCCCTAACAACCCTTCCTTCCACACTACCACCCCTAACAACCTTCCTTCCACACTACCACCCCTAACAACCCTTCCTTCCACACTACCACCCCTAACAACCTTCCTTCCACACTACCACCCCTAACAACCCTTCCTTCCACACTACCACCCCTAACAACCTTCCTTCCACACTACCACCCCTAACAACCCTTCCTTCCACACTACCACCCCTAACAACCTTCCTTCCACACTACCACCCCTAACATCCCTTCTTTCCATTATATATTTTTTTCATATATTATTATTATTATGCAACTATTCCCCCTCAAGCATTTAAAGAGTTCATTTACCTCAAAGTTGTCCAATTTTTCGCCCATACCGTGTTTTTTCATCCATTCTGTCATTAAATTGGTGAATAAATGAAGCTGCCCTGCGGTCATTTTATTTCTCCCTCCCGCCGTCTCTGCTCCCCTTGATGGTGCCATATTGTTCCTGCACACTTATTCTATTATTAGTGTTATTACTAATATTATTATTTGAAAGACCTCATGTTCATAGAACATTGTTTTGTTCTGTTCTGCTGTTCTGCTCAAGGGAATGTACAATCTTCCGTCCACCCTTCCTCCCTTCCTATGTACATACTGCATTCTGTAAAGAAAAAAGAAAAAAGGGAGTTACCAATCCTTCTTTTTTTCTTCCTTTTTTTCTTCCTTTTTTTCTTCCTTTTTTTCTTTTCCAAGAAAAGATTACTTAACCTTCCTTCTCTTCGTTATACACTTGTATTCTTCCCAAAAAAAGAAGAAGAAGGAGAGAATAACCTACCTTCTTCTTTCCTTCTCTCCAATTTTTTTTTTTTTTTTTCTTTTCCTATTTCTTTAACAAAAAAAAAAAAAGGGAAAGAAGGAATTATGCACCTCTCCTTTTTTTTCCCACTTTTTTTTTTTTATATATTAATTCTATTCTTCTTCTCTTTTTGTTTTTTTTTTTCTTTCTTCTTCCAATGAAAAAGAGTTTTCTAATCTCTTTTTTTTTTCTTTTATATATTCTCTTCTCAAAAGAAGAAGAAGAAAAAGAAATGAAAATAAGCAAAAAAAGGAAATAAGAATGTATTTTCTTTTTTTTTTTTGTTTTTTTTTTTTTAGAAATTAAAAAAAAGTTTATAAAAGGAAAGAAATGAAAGGAGATAGTGGGAACGGTAGGGTAGGTTCCTTATTTTTGGAGAATCTTTTCTTTTAAGAAAGTAAAAAAAAAAAAGCAAAAAAAAAACAAAGAAATATAAAAAAAAAAAAAAAAAAAAAGAACAAAGAGTATAATGATGATAAACATTCCTTTTTTTTTTTTTCTATAGATAACTTTTTCTTTGGAGGAAGGAAAAAAGCAAAGAAAGAAAGCAAAGGAAAGGAAGAAAACAAAGGAAAAAGTAAAAAAAAAAAGAAAGAGAACGAGACAGTAGAATGGTGGTAGGTTCCCATCCTTTTTATCTCTAAGGAAATGCAAGAGGTGCATAGGAAGGTCGTTTTTTTTTTTTGTTCCTTCACGCAACTCGCAGCGAGTTATTATTAGCATTTAATCCGACACACAGGAGTAGGTTGATATATCACTAGGCGTGCTTAATTCTTCCGAAAATGGTACATCATCATGGGCGCTAGTGGTACATTCTGAGGCCGCTTATTTCCTGCCTATTAGTCCGTACGCTTATGTATATATACTCCCCTGTGTTACCATGGCCCTGTTTTACCGTGCCTAGACTTTACTCTTACTCTCATATCCGCTACATTTTTCAGTTCACCTCTGTTCCACTCCATCGCTAGGTGAACAGTATAATATACATCACTGCCTAGCCCGTATAGGTCAACAAGAAGATATCGCATATGACCTGAACGTTCTGCGCACCCATCCGTTCAAATGACCACCATTCTGTGCCGCTCATGTTACTGTTTCTTCTTCGAATCTCCCAACCGGAAATATAAACTTATTCTCGTGGCCATGATATTGGGAATCGCTTCTGCCACATCAAATTCCTGAAGACGGATTCGCCATTTGGACGTTGCCTTCTGTCTACACGGAGAGGGAGACCACACACACACAGCTGCGTCGTCGTACCACTTGTCCATTTACAAGTTAAGGGTTACCCTTTCCGTTTTTTTAACTCCCCTTTTTGGAATTATGGTGGGTACAAGCAGAGAGGCAATATGCATAGACTGCTGCCACGTGTATGTGTTGTGGGGGGTGCATCACATAGGTATGTTCCTAACCCCGCTCCGACACCGCATGTGTACCCTTTTGGGGAAATAACTCCACTGCCTCGCTTCTCCCATGGTAACCCCCTCCACAAACGGATACGAAACCATTCTTTTATACGCCGCTATTTTGCGGGATCATCATTCGTTTAAAGATAATTGTTAAAAAAAAAAAAAAAAAACAAGGTCTTTGCTTCTCTCCACTTGTATGTGTCCATACAAAAGAAAAATGCTGGTGCTTCACAAACGTGCAGGTGTTCAAACCAAAAAAGACAAATAACTAATGGAACATATTATTGACGCGTGAGTCAGATTTTACATACAACTTTTGTTGTCCCCCCCCAGGTGGGACAAAACAAACACGCAGCACGCGGCTATAACATTCTTCACAAGCAAACGAAGTTGCTTAACCACACAAAGTTGCCCACTGTTAACAAACGTATGCAACTCCATTTGCTGCTTTTTCCCCAGGGACAGGCTCAAATAAAAACAAAAAAAGAAAAAAAAAACAGCAACTCCAAGCATATATGCGTTTCGACGTGTTAGTAAAAGTGCTGGTGGCTGTTGTGGATGTTTCGCGAGTAGCCATTTGGAATTTGCTGCACTCTGAAGGGAAAAAAGAAAAAAAGAAGAGGCATTTCAACCGACGTACATTTCGCGAATGAAATTAACTTGAACGCGTCAGTACGTCAATATAGGTCAGTTCGTCAGTGGTCAGTGCAATATCCCCGTCCATTATGTACAGCGCGATGCCGATCCGTTCGTGCTCACCTGTACGTAAGCGCCAAGGTCACATGGGGCATACCATATGCATTATAGGAATATTTGTATGTACCATTTTCTACATAAGGGGGGAAGACTAAAAATTGCAAAATGGGCACATCAGGATGAGCGGTCTCTCTGTCTACACACCGATTGTAAGAAAAGCGGCGCTCTATAATTTTTCATAACTTTAAAAATTGAGAGGGAAAAAATTAACCACAGTGAACCATAGGGAAGCAAAATATAATAGAACTAACTTCGCTTCATATAACCTTTCCTTTGCGCATCACTCGCTTTGCACATGCCGAAGATTCAAAGAGGAACTCGATTGTTCACGGCTAAAAGGTTATCAGCCGCCTTCGCTCCATTTGCTCCGTAGTGAAAGCGGCAGTAATGGACAGTAATGGCGCCCTTCGCGTGAAGTTACTCCCGTTTGTCATAAATTGAAAAAGGCTTCACGTACCTTCCACGAAAAAGTATAATCACAGCATACGTTATTCCTCTTTAAATTGTGTGAAAAGAAAAAAAGGACACCAGGGGGATGTGCCGTACTGGGGAAGAGGACGCAAAATATGTTCTCCTTTTGCCCACGGACAAGTTTAGTTTTTCCCGCACTTTAACTCTTTACATTCTCCCCCTACACCATTCCGTTTAAACAAATACGAGATAATACTCATTGCGAACGGGCAGGTATGCATAATACACTTTTTCTGCGGGTCATCCAAGTCAAGACTTATATCCCTCCCCCCCGTTCGCCTGCTCTCGCACAATAGAAATTGTAATTGCCCCCAAATCGCGCAATAATGCGGACACAATTTTGCTTCCCCGCGCAGAGGAAATTAAAATAACCCAAAAAAGCGAATTTAACAAAATGTTCAGAAGAAAACGGGATAAAGAATGGTAATAGTTAATTATATAGGGGCGCCATAAGAACACACGTGAAGGAAAGGAAGTTTTCCCACTTTTGTCTTTTAAACAATGTATTCATATAATAAGACTTAAATGAGAATGCGAAAGAAAATTACGCCAAATGGGTGAAATAAAAAAAAAAAAAAAAAAAAGCTATTTTATGTAAATTTCCAACTAGCACGCATGCGGGTGAATTTTCCGTGCAAATGTGCTTTGCTTTTTTTGTATTTTAACTCCCCAAAAAAGGAAAATGCAAACTTGTTATTAAAATAAATCTTTAAAAAGGTGATATAGTATTTGTAATGGTGAAGTGATAATCTTTTTGAAGAATAAAATTTTTTTTCTTTTTTTTTTTTATGTGCCATCCTGCTTTTTTCCTTTAGTTCCATTTCAGCCACTCCGGATTTTTAAGAGCGTTCGTAACGGATTTTACCCCCAACCCCTGTCATATTAATTATGCAAATTGGTTGGTGACTACTTTGCAACTCTTCAGCCGCTTCACTTCGCTTTTATTTTTTTGTGGGGCGCTTGGGAAATTAATTCCAAGCGGTCGGCATTGCAACATATGCATATTTATACATATATATATTATACAGTTATGCATCCATTTACATGCTTCTTTATGTATGCAAGCCGTGTATACCACCAGTTCTGATTTTTGCTAAAACGTTAGGGTGGCGTTACAAGCTAAACCAGTTTGCCAAAAAAAAAAAAAAAAAAAAAGAGCTTTCTACTCGGCCTCGTAACAATTTTGACACGTTTTGCCCTTCGTGGCACTTGATGACCAGGCTGTCGAGTTGTTGAGTGGCATTTTTCGTCGCGCCCAGGTTTACGCCTTTCCTCTCCGCCATCCCCGCGCAGGCGTAAAAGTATATGCAATATAACATATACGCATAGGTTTTATGCGCCCCACGAATCGTCGCGCCCTTTTCAACAACCCCCACTTGACATTTATCCAAGGTGAGCCAATGTACAAGTCCGCTATACCGTTCAGCCCACGCGCAAATGTGGTGACTTCCTACAACCATACAACGTATGTAGACTCATCATGATCGCGTACAGGGGTTAAAAAAGAAAAAAAACACATTTACATATAACACAAGAATGAATGAAGAGTCCCCACAGAAGAAACCATTAAGTATACCAGGTTACCACTACGATAAGAAGAAAAATCGCTATTATCTGATAGACAATGAACTGAAAAAGAAATTGAAGGAGGAAGAATTTGACAGACAAGTAAACAATGCCAAGAGAAAAAATCGCCAGACAAATGTAGAAGAAAAAGATATGGTAATAAAAGAATTTCACAGGATACATGGAATAAAAGAAATGAAAAAAAAGAAAAAACACTCCAACGCGCATAAGTCAAATGTGAAACATAACGACAATCGGGGACATATATCCTTAGACAATAATGCGTGTACCACATTTAGTAAAGAAAAAAATTTAGAACTAATTAATAATGAGTTAAATTCTTTAAAAAAATGCATTTCAAAAAATCAAAATATTTTTAATATACTGAAGAGCATCCGGAATTTCCATTTTCGAGAAAATTCCATTTTGAGTTTGCCGCCCATTTTTATTAATTTCGCATCGTACCAGTATATTCACGTGGAAGATTTGTGCGACCTTCACTCGGATAACGCTTCATCGTTTTGTCATCCCGGGGGGGAGGCACGACATTGCGAAGTGTGCCCCACCCGAATGTTCAAAATGGTCTGGACGCTGTAAGTACTGTCCACAGCATCAGCAGCTTGAACAATCAAATTGAAGACGTGAATGGTCAAAGCGACGAGAATGACAGGAGCGACACGGATGAGGAAGACGGCACGCGCTACGTGCACGGAGTGAATGACCCAAGAACAGCCCCTTTTACAAACCCAAAAAGAAATGACAGCATGGAACATACCATCACCGACATTCGATTCTTCAACGTGTACCAGAAACTGATAGATGAAAATATGATAAAAGGCAAGACCTATTTGGACATAAGCAAAAACGAACCATTTTATCCGTACCCAAATTTCAGGAAACAAAGTGCATATACTAACTCACCTGAAGAGAAAACGAGAAGTTGCGATAGTCGGAAGAAGAAAAATTATGCGAGCAAGAAAACACTACAAATAAAAAATGAAAGTCCTATGTCCCCCAGATGCGATAGCACAGGGAGTGGTGGCCTACTTATTCCAAAGTTGTTCGGACAGACATACGAAAAGGTAAATGCTCGGAGCATACAAAATTTTAAATCGAACATAATTATAAATAGATACAGGGCTAATTTCTACTATTTTTATCACATTCCCAGTGGAAGTTACGCTAACAACAGGCGTAGAAATAATAGCGGGAGTCCTTTCCGCAATGTGAGTAGCACCTTTAATGCTAACAACAACACTAGCAACAATTTCAATTACAGTTATAGTCATGTGCACAGAAATAGGGACGAATATGACGACATAAACGGAACAGTTGATATAGATCATGATGTGCTCAGCCAACCGCGTTCTTCTACACAGAACCATGCCTTATACAATGAGATTTTTGAAGAAAGAAGTGGACGCAGGATTCATGAAATTATGCCCGTTCTTCATTTAGATGTAAATACAAACGAAACCAGGATTTTAAGAACATGCAAACCAGCGGAATCGTTTTTTCACCTATTCAGTAATCCACTTTATGAAGACTTCATTTTTAGTACCACCAAGGAAAACAACTGTTCCTTCAGCTTGGGAGCTATTGATATAAGGAACTTTATTCAGAAAGATAACAAATCTCCACTAGAAGATATGACTCATGAAAACGTGTACTACAATACAGACACAAAATATTTTTGCACGTATTCTAAGGAGAACACTGAATTGTTATGCGTCTCGCCACAAATATTATCTCATTTTAGCATTTTCAATTCTGAATATATTGCCTACTCGTCATATCCGACTATGAAGGATGAAAAAAGCTTGCTATGTATGCTTAACATCTGTTCTTTTTTTCAGCGCGATCCAAAAATAGTTACATACAGTTTTTCCAGCGAAATTAATTATTTTAAGCTGTTTCCATCAGTGCAAGATTGCTGTTGCGCAATTGATAGTGGAAATACATGGGACACTGCTAGCCATACCATGAATGACGGTTATGCGTACCACCCTGATAACAAAATTGATAAAATTTTTATTTGCGGGTCTAACCCCTGCTTCAGTTTTAACGCAATAAAAAATGATGGAGTTCCCTATTGCATATGGGATAGCAAGAAATTAAAAGTCCATGACTTGTTATCCATGAACGAAGATTTATCATATTATGTGCACAACATTTTAAGCGGAAGTCAGCACCCATTTATCAATTTAATTGGCAATTATGGCCCCCTAAAAAAGGAACGATCCTTCCACGCGAAAAAGGCGAAAGAAAAACGAAAAAGCGAAATGGGAAATGATGAAGATGGGCACAAAAAAGCGAACTTAAACGAAAGAAAATCACCCATGGATTATCATTACCAAAATAACGCACAGAAAAAGGGTTATAATAAAAGGAAACATCCTAGTAAAGATCCAAATGAGGAAAATAACGATCTGCACGTAAGCAAACATGAAACAACAAAAAAGCGACATGACCATTTTGCAGACAAATCAAAGCATCATCTGAACAACCGCTCGAATAAGAACAACCACGGTCAATACGCATCTGCTCCACTTAACTCAAATGAAAAAATGAGAAACAAACATAGTAGTGCCACTCCCCATAACTGCTACCCATCAAATGCGGCGAAATACAATGATAATAAGAAAAAAGGAATATGTTGTGAAAGTGTAAACAAATCAAACAACAATATTTTTTTGTGTTGCAATACAGAACATATATATTTATGTGACTTGCGGTGTAATTTTTTAAACACCATTTCTAAACTGAAGCCGAATGAAGGATACGTAAATAAAATGTACTCATTAAGCAACAGCTTTCAGTATATATTATCAAAAACTAATAATCATATAGGACTGTACGACATGCGGTACGCCCCTTGTAAACATAATGAGACAAAAGGTAGTTTGGTAACCGCCTATGATAGATTTATAGATAATAGTAACCTGAGAAAACACCTAAACGATTTTTACGTTATAGACAATGAACAGTTCCTAGTTTCTCTAGACACATACACAAATTCGGTTCATATATATGACATTATGAACACTAAAGACAGAATCATAAATTTGGATGGGAATTCTGATTATTCGATATACTCTAACATACACGCTTACAATAATTTGTCAAGGATACCCTACATATATTCTTCCCATAAATACGATGATGCTTATTATCATTACTACAAGAAAAAAAACAGTGAAACGAAAGCAACGGAAATTAAGCATATGAATCATTTTAGTCCAATAAAAGCGTATCCACAAAAGGACCTATTTATAGGGTTAAATGTCCAATCCATTTTACCCCTTTTTTACGTTAAACAAAAGTATACCAAAAATAATTTCATTTCCATAAATGAAGGTGGCTTTATTTGTACCATAAATGTGTAAAAACGAGTTGTCATGAGGTAAAACTCGTTTTTGCACATATTATTTGTTTTATTTATTCGTAACAACATCCGAAATAGTGTTACTTTAATTTTTAAAAGTCAACCCGTTCCTTTTTTTTTTTTTTTTTTTTGTTAACCAATAAAAGTATGTGTATTGCCGTACCTGCACAATATCATGTACATTTTAAAATAATTGTGTTTTTTTTGGCGTATTTTTAATTAACATTTGCAAACCGAAATTTTTATTACGTGCTTTTTTTATTTTTTTGAAGTATTTTTTTTAAATGTAAGAGGCGGCAATTCATAAAACGGTAGCGAACGCCACCTCCTGCGGGCATATTTAATTTTTCCTTTTTCTCCGCTTTTTTTTTTGTGATGAAATGAAAACTTTTCATTATTAAATGATAAACAATTAAAACTAGAAAACTTTAAATTATGTGCTTTAATTTTGACAAAATTAAGTTTCATCAAATGTAATTTCCCATCCTCTGCAATCCATTTGAGGTACACTTCGCAGTTAATCATTTTACCAAAATTAATGCGGAGTTTGTATCAATGGATAATGCAAAAAATGAAAATACTGATAATTGCTCCAATCCCTTGTCCCTACGCACAAATGACTTAAAATTAGAAGAACGTGATGATAAATCAAAAGAACATCAGTCCACTGATGACAATCATGAAGGTCTTGTGAACCAAAATGGCATTTACAGAACAGCTGTTTTTAATAACAAGAGGATTAAAATTTATCAATACAAAACCTTTCCAAAAAATTATCTACAAAGCGTATACGAATTGTTGGGGAGTGAATTATCTGAACCGTATAACGTTTTTTTACTTAAAACGATTTTGAAGAACTATAGCGAAATTGCACTAATGGTGTGTAAATCTTTAATGTGTGTTAATGAATATGCAGTGCTCTACCATTTTTTTTATCTTTATACATGATGGAAGCGACAATTTCTTTCTTTATTATTTTTTTTTTATTAACTTTAGTGCTTATGTGATGAAGAGTGTATGGGCACAGTAATAAGCAAAATTACGACAAAATGTAAAAATGATGAACCAACGACATTCGGATATATATGTAAAAGGAAAAAGCAAAAACACATAAATTTAGCGTGTAACATTGTGTCTACTAGTTCTACACATGAGTGTGCATCTATCCATGAAAAATTCGATTTGTTCCATTTTTTTTTCTTTTCACTATCTATAAATGTTAACAGGCATGATAGCAGTTCACAAATCTGTCAGAAGTTGTGGTCTAGGTTAGAATTTTTTTCAATGTTGCGTGTCAATATTTAAAGCATCCTGCGAAATCAATCATAAATACGAAAATTTCCCATTTTTAGGCACATACCTATTAAATGAAAGTATAAAATTAATGCAAGATTTGTATGGCATAAATGAGGTACACACACCTTTACCGTTTGTAGTAAAAAATTAAGCGTTCTGATCAAGCTTGATAATTTTACATATATACTTATTTTTTTACTATTTTACTTATCCTTTAGGTTCAACTGGAAGCAGAAGCAACGAACAAACCTACATTACGTAATACTTGTTTTTTAATTTAAGTATATATTTGTGCATATGTCTATGCACCACTTAGTGCCATACTGCGCATGACATTCTATTTTTATCATTATAGGTTTCTATGAAAAAAACGGATTCATTAGAGTGAAAAGGAAACCCTATTATTACTTAAGTGGCGTTGACGCCTTCAAATTAAGGAAAAGAATATAGAGAAACGCAATGTAGAAGAACACTGTGCAGTTCAGCAAGATGTAAAAAAGGACAAAGTATTCGTGTCCTTTCTCTGAAGTGTTCATTTTTTTTACACGTTTTGTGTCCTAATTTGTCTTTACATCTTTTAAAGAATACTAGCATTTTTGTTTGTTATAGTTCATTATTTTTTACACAACCTCCTATGAATTCATTAACATTATTTTAGTTTACCAAGAAAGGTTGTAAACAAGAAATACATGTTCTTCTTTTCCTAATTCAAACTTAGCGCAAAACAGTCTACAAACTTTTTTCTGTGTTTGAAAAAAACAAATCTATAAAATTTAATTTGCTTATTTCGTAAATTACTTACGAGTTCATCAAAAGAGATTATCGAATGCTTGCTTCCAATTATTCATTCGAAACTTCATTATTCTTTATAAAGAAAAAAAAAATTCTGTACATGCTGATGGTAAAAGCAAAAAGTTACTAAGGTGTTATTCAAAAAAAAGTTGTCTAACGTGAAAATGATCATTTGGTGCCTTGTTTGCGTCTGTATGAGAACATATTATCTCTTCATACTCTTTTCTAACTAGACATTTAATATTTCTTACATTTATATGCAATTTTACTGCTTCAAGAACAAATTATTGGAAAAAGAAAGAACCCTTCTCTTTGCAATTTTGTAAAAACCCTTTAATGAAGTGCATATAAAATGAAAGAAAAGAAAAAATGGTTATATCTTGGCTCCATTACACTTTAGTTCCGGTCTTCCGCATACTCGTAGAATCCAAAATTTTTCTTTAAAATGTTTCTGTGATAATTCAATTGTGTACAAATATTGAGAGAAAAATATGTGTCTTAAGAGAGCAAGGAAAAAAACTATTTGCAAAAATATTTAATATACACATAATTTGATAAACGTTTATATTACTCATTTTTGAACTTTTTACCACATTTTATAAAAAGTTTCATGGTCTATAAAAATCAGAATAAGCATTATGAAGTGTAATATATGCGTGATAGCTTAAAAGAACAATATTGCACTGTAGGACTCATTTTTGAATGAATAGGTTCATAATATGGGTTTATATACAAAAGGTTTATGCAATTTTTTTTAATAGTTTGTGTTGAATACATTATTTTGATGTTTCATGATTCATATCAAATATTTCAAAAATTGAATACCCTTGAATAGAATGCGTTCTTCTTTAAGTGTTAAATTCATAAATGCTTATTAAGATTAAAATAGTTATAAAGAAATGATAACCTTGTTTTTGGTAAAAACTATTGTGAATGACTTATAAATCAAGAAATTTTCGTTCCCTATTATGTGTGTTGTTTAGCTTTATTTAATAAAGGTTGTCTTTTTTGAAGAGGGTAAAAAATATTGAAAGCCCAGAAAAGAATTATATTAAGAATAGAATGATATTTTAATATCTTTATTATTACTGTGCTAAGTTCAAGAAATTGAGCACGAAAATTTTATGCATATTAAAGCAATTATTAGGAATTGTAAATATTACAGATTTGTGAACAAACCTTATATGATTTTTTAGGTTCAGAATGCTGTGCATGAAATTGCTTAAAGTGTAATAACAGTTTACATAATAACAATTATAGTTATAGGATAGACACCAAAAAAAATAAAAAATCCACAAACTAAAAAGTACCACAGAAATGTGCTAAAACCTGTGAGATTTTGTCAAATATGAAAGTAAAGAATATAGCATACAACTATAGTACTGCATTTATATTATTAAATATTTAAAATATTCGACATAATCTTCTAAATAGACAACGGTATCCATTCTTCTTTGTGTATTATAATTATAACAAGATTTAACCTTGTATTATTAAGTTAAATCCCTATTGTTTTTAAAACGTAACGCTGCATTAAAAAGATTGTCTATTTAAAAAAATAATCATCTTGTGAATCATATATTTTAGAATCAACTCCATAGTAACCTGTAACATCGGTATCTCGGTAAAAAAAAAAAATTCAAAGGTACTAAGGGTTTGTGAAGCATAAAAAAATATCAAAAAGTACTTCATGAATCAGTTACATCCCTTGCAATAAAATATGTTATGTTGTATATATATATTTAATCTAAACATAATAATGTCAACGGTTAAATGCTATAACTTAAAAATGGAATTCAATTGTGCAAAGAAAAACATAAATAAATGATTTACAGAAAAACAAAATCGTTTCAATAGGTCAATATTTATAATATTCATCACAAGTTACATTATCGTTATATTTGGAATACACAGTTGTCTATGGAAATTCAATATATAGATAAAATATTAGTCAAATATTCATTAACGGTAACTCAGAATTAAAAATGGTTATTTTGTTTCTTTTAATGCGAAAGACATGATTGAGATGTATAATTCTTTTAAATATATTTTTAATATAATCTATTATAATAATGATAAAAATATTTTACGTGTAAAAAGTTATAAAAAGTAAATACAATAAACAGAAAAAATAACAATATATATATATAATAATAGCAAATACAAAATGTTTTCCAAAATAAAATATAGGAATAATTATATTTAATTTAAATATTTAAATAAAGTACACAAATTAAATAAAAACGGAACTTTATAATAAAATAATTCACAAAAATTAAATTGTATTTTATATTAAATAATAAAAAAAATTATATTTACAAAACAATAAAATAAATTTTTTAATTTATTTTATCTTATATTAAATATATTTTAAAATATATATTAAAAGATAAATATTCACTATTAAATGCACATTTAAAATTATACCAATAGTTTTAATTAATTAAAGGAATAAAATAATTAATATATATATATATAAGTACTTTAAAACTCAACTAATTGTAACATAAATAAATTTATTTAATATAAAAAATAAATATATTAATAACAAAAAATATATATATAATAATAATTTAATTAATATAAATTAATAATTAAAATTAATTAATTGAATTAATAAATATATTAATTAAATTGTTAATATAAATGAAACAAATTTAATATAAATTAATAATTAAATAAATTAATGTAAAATAAATAATTAAATTTATTAATATAAATAGATAATTAAATAAAATATATTCTATAGCAATAAAATAAAAAATATAAATAAAATACTATAAATAAAGGAATAATAATATAAATAAATGAATTATATAATTAATTTAACATTATATATAATTAATTAACTTAATTAAAGTAGTATTAATTTAAATATTAATAATATATTATCACATTAATTAAATATTAATATTATATAATTTAATATTTTATTAATATATATAATAAAATAAATAACATAAATATATTTTTTTCTTTTATAATTAAAGGTATAATAATTAAAAGAATGTTATAAGATAATAAAACAATTATATTAAATAAAAAAATAAATAAATTATAAATATATATTAATAATTAAAATATGTATTATTATAAATAAATTTAATTAAAAATATATATATATATATATAATTGTAGTGAATTAATTACTATAATTAAATAAATAATTAAAACATAAATTATATATATTAAGAATTAATAAATAATTAATAAAAATATGTGAATAACTACACATTATATAATAATTAAATAAAATTTACTTATAAAATAAATAACATTATATAAATACATATTATTTAATTCTTAATAAAAATATTTTATTAATTTATTATATTAATATATATAATATTGTATATATAATTTTAATTCACTTAATATTTTTTAAAATATATTTAATTAAATAATAAATTAAAATAATATGTTTATTAAATAATATTATTATTTCTTTTTAAATAAAATTACAATACTTAATATATTATAACAGGTAATGTATATATTTGAAATTATTTTATTTTAAATAAATTTATTAAATTATTAAATATAATTATTTTTAATTAATATATTCCTTTAATTTAATAAATAAAAAATACACCATTCTGCAAAATCAAATAATATTTTTTATATATTATTATTTCATTAGTTAATTAAATATACTTAATTTTAAATAAATTAATTATTACAGATGTTTTAATTATATATAATATTATTATTTTATTTATTTAAATATTTAATGAAACACAAATTAAATATTATTAATTAAATATATTAAGAAATTTATATATTATTAAAATATGTATTATTTTATTTATTTATATTATTATTATTAAAATATATAAATTAATATTTATTAAAATAATAATACACATTTTAATAAAAGCGTGATGTTATTATTTTAATTAATTATATATTAATTCTTAATGTTTTTATTTCATTTATATTTAATCCAATAATATTAAATTTATTTTTATTAAATAATATTAAAAATATTTAATTATTAAAAATAAAATAATTAATTTATTTTTAATAATTATTATATTTATTTATTAAAGCTTAAAACAATTAAATGAAAATAAGGCTAAAATATAAAAATTAATTAAATTATACAATAATAACAATATTTTATAATTAAAAAATGCATATTACGTAAAATCATACATTTATATGATTTTTTTAATTTAATTAAATAAAATATTAATCAAAACAAGCACTTATTTCATTTAACAACTGTAAAAACATATAAATGTATATTTATAAACATAATTCTCACAACTACGTGTTAATTCTTTGTTTGTTTTTAATTGTTGAACTTATGAAGTTTATTAACAATATGATTTATAGTATATTATTTATATAACACTTCAAAGTATGGACCATTTTTTCTCTTTATATATAGTACTAAATGAAATATAATGTACCTTTTACTTATGAATAGGAATATAAAGAATCAAAGAATATATATCCGAATATGTTATTTATTGTAAAATGATATATGAATACATAGTATATCCTGCATATACATAATTATGACCCACAATTTTTATTTCTAAACCTTATTGATTTGATTATTACACACACAAAAGTGTCTCTCTTATGATCTCCATAACCTAATAGAAGAATATATTATTACTATAAACCGTTAAAGTATTGTTTTACCTATTTAGACACCTAAATGATGTATCACTCTTTTGTCAGTAGAGAGTATTTTTTGTTTTGTTACGATGTTACTCATTTTTAACGGTAAATCTTACCTTAATTTTACTGTTTTCTGTTATGGTGTCTCCTTATATTAAAGGATAAGTTGCATTTTCCTTGATTTTTTATAGAAACTAACTTAATTTTAGTGTTCTTAGCTCCAATTTATTTCGACTTATAAAAAACAATCATGGGAAAAACTCATACTTTCTTATGAAACTGTTGAAGTGTTCATTATAACATTAGTGTTATCTATACATACAAAAAATGTGTAAAACAAAGCTACTCATTTAACGGTGCTTCATAAAGACAGCTTTAACATGTGCCAAAGAGGTTCATATAATCATTTTTTTTAAATAATTTAATCATTAATTTCAATAACAGATATATTTTGTTAAAATTTTTGTTTGTTGTTGTAATATTCTGTAAAGGCTTAATAACGATTTAGCGAAGGTTGCAATACACTGTTAACTAAAAGTGTTCATGTGTAAAATTAATAGTGTCATTACAAAAATTAATATAGTTAATAGAAGAGAATCATTCATATGGTTAACAATTAAATAATCTCACTAATCCTCCAAATTCTGTGGCATTAGTGAAATTTTAGAACCATGATGCAACTCTATAGCTCTTTCAACAAAAGAAAGGAAAAAAATCATTTGCAACTTTAAGAATATAATGTTGCGTAATCAGTTATTCTATAAACATATGAATATTTTACTATTATATTTATAAGTTTCTACTTTATATTGCATAGTCTTTGATTTATGCTAATTATATTTAACTGAATAGTCATAATACGAAGACATTTCTATGCAAAAGACAGGTCATATTGAGTTACAATATTAAGCGTATACATTCTTATTGAAACACTTTCCAAGATATGCCTTATATATTTGTTTAAACCAATATATTATGTTTTGGACTTAGCATTTACAATAAAAATTTTTTGAGAGAATATAGCTTGTCCTTTTCAATTCCGAGCGTAAACCATACCCAAAAAAGTAGCAAAAAAAAAAAAAAAAGAAAAGAAAAAGCATAGAAAACATAGCTGTTGTTATTAAAAAAGTAAGCATTCCAATCTAATAAGTAGAATGAAGAACACAGAAATCAGAACTATACGGGTTAATACATATAATAAGTGAATTTTCCTTTTTGTAAATGGGTTTTGGACAAAGAAATATTTAATGTATATGATTCGCAATATATGTGTGGGTATTTTGTTCATACAGCAAATATAATGCAAACGTGTGCAGTTCTTAGCACCTAAAACCTTTTTTATAGTTTTTCCCTGTTTTCTGCAATTCGGTATTAAAGATTAAAATTTTTTAGAAGTATATACTTAGAAAAAACACCACCTATGTTAAAAATAAAAATTGCGCTCATTTTAACATAATTTTTTTTCTACAACATCTT
The DNA here is from genome assembly GCF_001680005.1 of Plasmodium coatneyi. Classification (NCBI taxonomy): domain Eukaryota; phylum Apicomplexa; class Aconoidasida; order Haemosporida; family Plasmodiidae; genus Plasmodium; species Plasmodium coatneyi. The sequence continues at coordinate 881,966 of NC_033556.1, forward strand.
GACCTTTTGATTTATTCTGTAAACCTAAAAAAAAATTGTACCCCTTCAAAAGTTAAGTTTAAAGTTATGTATTTTCCTGTTTCTTTAAAATAAGTCATTCATATTTATTCGTTTTATTTTTGATAACAATGATCACTTGAAATGATTTTTGTTTTTTCTATTTAATGTGGAAGGTGATTTTTGTCATTAATACTGTTTTTTATTTGCGAACATTGTACACAGTAGTATGAACACCTCAAGAAAATAAAAAATTGCTCTTCATGAAATGTGAACCTAGGTCTTAAGAGGCTCACACAAATTTTACACTACACATTTCACATTGCACTATTCTTAAATTTTTTTTTTCTTTTTGCTGTGTTAATGGAAATTTCACATATAGAGAAAGCAAGAAATTTATGTCTTATCTCATTTCACCTTTTAATGTTTTTACCCAAGTGTGTACACGTACATGAAAATAGAAATTATACTTGAGATAATATCATTTTATAAATATATTACTTTTTTTAATGTTTTTTAAAAGAGAACACCTTTATAGACGTACGTGTAAACACATAAAATTTTTAATTTTTGTCAACTTCATCACTCAATTTCTTAAATTTATGTAAAAAAACTTTTAATGTAAATTGTATGTACATATAAGATAGGTAAAAAAAAATGCTTAAAGGTACATTTTAAATAATGCCTTTTTGTTCGTACATTATTTTCTTTAAAAATTGAACATGTGAAAAAATGGAATTTTGGACAAAATAGCAAAATACATATTATCATAAAAATTTACAAACATAATATTTAATTAATGTTGTCTTTGTTGTATTTTAATATTTAAAGAAATGGTTTATGTGAAAAATGATAAGAATATATCCTTATCCTTTCAGCAAATATGTTAAATCACTGCCAGATCCTCCGCCAGGCAAATCAAGAGAAATAAAGAATTTTGAATGCAAAAAATATAAAGATGACTATAGTTGGTTGCTGAAAGCGAGAAGTAATTTGAAAAAATGTTTTCACTTATGTGATATATGCTCAAAAAAATTTAATTATATGAGATGTCTAGTGAAAAATTCAAATGTTCAGTATGAATACAATTTAAGTTACAACACTGCAAGAAGCAACCCTAATGGTGGAAAGGAGGAAGTTGGTGAACATAGGTGTGTTGCCCATTTCTGTGGAAACCATAAAAGTTTTAAGCATAGTAACGAACTATGTGATGTAAAAAACAACATACTTAAGATAAATAGTAATACATCGAAAAACAGTGTGGATAGTAATCAAAGTATTACCAGCTTAAAATCAGCGAATGATAATAGTATTATATTTAGCAATTCTTTAAATTATAACAAAACTGCTTGTTTGTCATTTAATGATGACGTGTTTATATTCTTAGACGATTATCCAGGAAAACATTCAAATCGTTATAAAAAAGGTGAAGAAAAATGTGATACACTATTGCAAAATGTGAACTCCTTAAAGGGTGATGATCACATGTACCCCCAATTTCAATCTGATGATACGATAATACACATAAAAAGACACTTAAAAAATAATGTATCCTATTTTGCTTGTAAGCATGTTAAGATGAATGACTTGTCTGATTTAGATGACGAAAACGCCCTATATGACAGCATAAATATTTATATGAGCGACAACAGTATGGAAAGTTTCTCCAAGAATGATTATGCCCTAAATTCAAGTCAGGAAAAGGAACCATTTAACTTAACGCAACCAATTGTAATCAGTGCATTTAATGAAAAGGATGAAAAAAAGGAACAAAGTTCAGAATTAGATGACTTGAAAAACGTAAGTAACGACAGTCATAGATATGAATCTTTAAAGAGACATGATTTAAATGAAGGTATTGAGGGCATTGATCTGAACCTTGAACAAAATGGAAATTGTGAATTGTTTAATGTTTCCCTTTTTTGCGTGAATGAAGAGTTTGCTGCTTTATATGCCTCAGGACAAGCTGATAAAAACTGTAAAAGTCGCATCAAAAGCGAGATGATGGGCAAAATCGATAATAATGGTATCAAAAAGAAAGACAGAACGGAAAATTTAAACAAAAATAGTGAGCAAGATGCGCATAGAATCGATGATAATTGTAAAAATGACAATATAATTCAAAAGCACGCGTTTAAAAGAATGAACGTGTACACAAATTTGTTAAACAAGGAAAAAAAAACAAGAACGTTAATAGATGAATTACAGGAAAAACTGATGAAGCGGAAAAATTTATATCTTGAAAGTCATAGTGAACAAAATAATAATAGATCAGCAGATACGACACAAGAAGAGAAGAAAAAAATAATCGCTGAAAAATGTGTCCAACATTTGGTGGCGAATAACAGTACAAAGTGTTCTAAAGAAACGCACGGAAATAGCGTACCCCCCGTGGAAGGCAATTTGAATGCATTACGTATTTATAAAAGGCATAACGTAAGTGAAAAAAAGACAATTAACAATGTTAATATTGATGAATTTAAAAGCAGACTTACAAACGGTGGGAACTTAATTCTAAACACTGACGGCGGTAGTTCGAAGGGATTAAAATCAATATACAGTGAAGCAAAAAATGTGAAGGGGAAATGGACCTATTCTGATGACAAAGAATATGAGAAACGTGTTTATAATAGAGATGTTGATCATGTAAAGGAGGATGTAAATATCATTAAGGGAAGAAATGAAAGTGGCTGCAAAATGAGCAGTTTTGTAAAATCACATAATGGATTAAAGGATAATGTGGGCAAAAATAATTACGATATAGAAATAAAATCTTTCACCATTGATGACAAAGAAAAAAGTAGCAATTTAAAATTGTTAGAACAAATAAAAAGCTGCAACCTCGTGGAAGAAAACAAAGAGGAAGGAATTAGCTTCAAAGGGGACTACATTCATTTTGACAAAGAACAAACAGAAGACATATACGAAAAAAATAAATCAAGAAATGTTCCTGAGGATGAAAAATTACATATAAGCACAACAGACAAAAGTGAAAAACGTTATAAATCGCAAATATTTGCAGAGAGGGAAGAAAAAACATATTTCACCGATAGTAACTTTAAAAAGGTAGAAGTTAGCAGTGGTAACGAAAATTCATTTAATTCGAAAGGTATCTGTAGGAAAAACAAAAATGTAAACGGAATGAACGAGGAAAATGTAGTTAAGAGGCCCTTGGAAGGAGATGAAAAGGAAAAGGGAAATATAATTTATGGGAAAAGAATCAGTGATAAACACAGCAGTGATAAAAGAAGCGGTCATGAAAGTAGCACCATTTTAAGACACGATATATTCAACTCTTTAACGCAAAATTGCAAACCAGGATTAAAAAATGAATTGAAAGATACTAACAGCAGTTCTAAAAAGGAAAATTGCAACCGAAATGGAGATAATTTATCCATTTCCAAGGAACAGGAAAATGGTTCATCAAACATGTGGAGCAAGGATATGTTCATATCTACTAAGAGCAACACTAAATTGGGGGACAACGTGAATAGTAATAAAGACGACTCAAAGAAACAAACTAAAGTGAAAGGATATTACGTGAAAGACAAAATACATGAGAATCAAGGTAAGGGTGAACCCACGGAACAGCAGGGCGAGTCACAAAACGAAGCACAGACCACATGTGACAGACCCAAAGAGGCGGACAAATTAGAACACTGCAAGAAAAAGAACGGTGAAAAATATTCACCTGATGGTATTTCTATTTTAGGAAGAGGGACAAAAAATTATGGAGAACGCAAGAAACAAAATCAGACAAACAAAAACGAATCCGAAGAAAGATTAACTACAGAACTGAAAAAAAAATTAAGTAACATTTTAAGCTCATGTACGAATCCTAACAAAATAAATATTCACAACAAAATATATGCATCCGAGATGGAAAAAATCAAAATGGATAACAACAAAATGGCATATATTAACAATAATTATTTTTTTAATGTTGACAAGGGTAAGCACCTTGAGAATTGCGAAGAACAAGTAGCAAAAAATTCTTCAATGAAATATAATTTTAAAAAGCTGGATTTACAATTCTGCAAAAGTAAAAACGATTTTTATAGCTTTAACTATATGAGTAATGTCTTATCATCAAGCAGCTGTAGTGTGTCCAAAGAGTACACCTTTAGGGAGAGCTACGAATCTAATATTTTAGATGAAAAAATTAATAAACTAAATGAGTTAAGAAAAAAGTATTTATTAAAGAAATATTTAAATGCAGTTTTGAACAGAAGTAAAAATAATTTTGTCGATAGTAGAACAAGCAAAAAAGTGTGCAACATGGATGTTCCCAAGTTGGCTTACAATGCGGCAAAAAATAAAATTGGTGAAAAGACTGACCCGAAGAAAGAACCACTTGGGGGAGGCCTACATTATAAACAGAGACCTAATGAAAAATTAAAAATTTGTAAGAGGGAGACTAAACTATGTCAAGCACCTCAATCGCCAAAAAAACAGGATAAAATACCAAAACCATTAGCTAGTCAATTGGATATAAATTCAGTGTCGCGCTTGGAAAAAACACAATCGTATCCATTTGAGGAGTTTAACTTGTAAACACTTTTTTTTCATTTCTGCGTCACAGTGGTGCGTTTCAAGCTTAACTGTTTAATTAGCAGTTTAGTGGGCTGTTTAGTTAACTGTTTGACTCCTTTTCGCTCCTAGATTTTCGCACCCATGAACGTCTTTAAAATTTGTTAAAATTTTGTAAGTTCTCACCTTAAAACTAGAAAGGAAGAAATTGTTCGATTTGCACAACACATTTTACATGCAACGTTAAAAAAAAACTATTGTTATGAAAAGAGGTAATATGCTTAATCTGTGACGTTTCTTCACACTTAAACCTGGGCGCCTTTGTGTATTTAATCAATCGAAGTTGTAAACACATCCACGTGTGCATACACCATACATAGTCCACCTCCCTTTTTTAGTAGTTGTGACAATTCGCTATAGTGTGTACACTTCTTAATTTTAACCTTTATATTGTTCGGCATTTATGTCGATGATGAATAGAGGTATATTATTGTGCTGCTTTTTTTTTGTGAAAAATTTAATTCTCTCCTGCCAGGAGTGTAAGAAGCTTTACGCACGGCTCCTTTAACAATTGTGGTAGAAATGGGAAAAGAAAAAATGTTCCCAAATTTTTACAAACTTCAATGCGTTCTTTTTTTTACATGTGACGTATGATACGTAATGGTAAGTTCGGAATGAGAGACACGTTATGGTTACTGCCCCCCTGCCTCTGCCTGCGCATATCGCGCGTATTTATAGGAATGACGCCGAAATGAAGATTCACAGAGAAATTTAGAAAGGGGGCACATACAAGTGTAAACACTTACGAACGTGCAAATGTTCTAACTGGAAAAACCATGTGTTCACTGAACCATCGGGGAAGGGGGGGAAAAAGACAGGTGATTTTTTATCAGATGATAATTTCCCTAGAAAGGCACCTTTTTTAATTGCCCTACACTGTATTGTTAATTATGAAAATGTACAGTCACGTGAAAGGCACGTTTCAACTTTGGGGTTCCCTTTTATGAATAGCATAAAACGATGTGGGGGTAACTGATCGGTTCGGTTCACGGCAAGCGCTTTTGTACACCTGTCTTGGCAAAACAAAGAAGGGTAAACAGAAGAAGGCTTCTGATCACATGCTAAACGCACCCGTGCTGGAGGAACCATTCGATGCCACCCTGGTTCACTCAGCTGAAATTGGTGTACAGGTGTACGGAACGGATCGAACTTAGCACACAATACGAAAAGGTACCTTTTTTTTTTTTTCTTGCGACCACAACTATTTTTTGAAGAAATTATTCAAAAAAAAAAAAAAAAAATAAACGGTTTAGTCCTAAAATTTAACTCGTTTTTAAGTTTGTTATTTTTTGCATTTTAAACATGAATTTGAAAAACGGATTCATTCAAAATTAAAACGCGGTAAAAATCAAAGGTTTCAAAAGTGAAAAACAAAAAAAAATAAAGCTCAAAAACTTTTAATTAAACGAACGCAAAAATGTTAGTAGTTTTTTTTTCTTACTCATAATTATAACAATTTTTAACTATTTTGTTGCTTCATTTTTCTATGGCGACATGGAGCAAAATCGTTCGATCATTCGATTATCGCGGTGGGTCCCATCGATTGCCGCGCACGACGTAGTGTGACTGCTTGCAAATTAAAAGCACAACAAAAATTCAGCATGTTGCTTATAGCTTCTCCTGCCACCAGGTAGTCATCTAAAATTTAGCGTGTGTTGAAAAAAAGCTCTTGAAAAAATTACACATATATACTACTATTGCATTTGCTGTGCTTACGTACACACACATGCAAATATATATATAGTGTTTGGAAAAAATTCGCCATTTATGGCTCTTGGAAAAAAATTCGTGTTAAGCAAACTTCGCATGTTCGTAGAGTGTGGTCAGTTTATCCCCATGACTTGCACTATGTGGGAAGTTTTGTTTGCCCCTTATTACTTCATCTCATCAGATATTTTTTGTACTGGCCGCACGTAATAGTACGCGCACACAACACAGGCGACTTTTTGTTCTTCTCCTCTTCTTGCGCTTACACATTGTATCCCTTTTCGCGCAACAAGTCTTTGGCCTTTTCAGCAAATACGCTATCTTCAGGTCCAGCAAATTTGATGTAGTGTGCAATTTGGTTCATGGTCCAATTTGATGGAACCACGCCCCCTAAGTTCATTTGAAAATGTTCTTCATTTATTACTGGTTCTACTTGATAGTCCGTGACTTTGGGGGGGTCGTCATCCTTCTGCGTTCCTGGCAGTATTGTCATTCCGTCGGGGATGGGAGAGTTTGCGCTTGGTGGCAAAAATCCGTTGAATTCTTCTTCCATTTTTGATCAAATTTTGCGATTACGAGATTGCGAATTTGTTAGTATGGTATAGATATAGTGTAGCAGTATACGTAGGTAAAGAGACTGCACAGCAATAAAGAAAGTTTAACTGCTGGGAAAGTTTTGCCTCGTATAATATGCTTTATTATATGTGAAATACTTTTAGGTCACGTTAAAAAGTATCGTAATACCTAATATGCTCATAAAAATTAATAAACTATTTCGTTAAAGGAGTAAAGAGAGTGACAAAAAAAAAAAAAAAAGGGAGAAAAGAATCCGTAAAAGTTAAAAGGTTAAAGGGTTTGGATGGTACACCATTTATGAGGAGCTTCAAAAATTTACAAATTTGAAAGAAGTTTTGAATTTGCTTTTTTTTTAAAAAAGGAATTTATAAGAAGTTAAAATAAAAAATATATTTTTTAAAAACAACTAAAAAAATTATATATTTTTTTAAACATATATAAAAACACTAAAAAAATGGATTATAAAAAAAAAAAAAAAAAGAAAAAAAAGCTGGTTAACTAGCTAAAAAAATTATGTGCAAAAAAAAAAAAAAAAAAAAAAAAGGAGCAGAATTGTTCTGTGCATGCAGCAACAATACGGCAAGCCATATTAATATATCTTTTTCACAACTTAAGGGAATTCCATAAGGTAACTACATGGTGACTACATTTTGCATATGCAATAGTTTTCTTTATACGAATAATAAGTGCAGAAAAAAAAAAAAAAAAAATACATCATGTTTTCTGGCTTATTAAAATTGTCATTATTTACCGCTGGTAGTAGCAAGCTTGAACATGTAACACTTCATTTTGGTGTAACATCTTTTTTTTTTTTTTTTTAAGCATGCTAAAGCGAAATATTAGCTTGGAGCGCAAATATTCACGCTTTCAAAATTTTCGCTTCCCGAATTTGCTGAAGTTTTATATGTAAGCGCATTTGGTTTGTACGCATATACGCACTTACACCCCTTCACATGCATATACACCTATACATGCATTTCGTGAATGCGCATTTTTGCAGAAGGTAAGAGACGCAACATGTTGCGCGGTATACGACAATCGTATAGCGTTACGCCTGGCTTTTTAACGCCCCCCAAAGTAAAAAAAAATAAAATAAAGCTCACAAAAAATAAGAGAAAAGCGAAAAAGGTAAAAACAAAAGCGGTGTTTTTTAAATTAATTCTCTCGCAAAAATTGTTACATAAACAAACGCACAACAGAATGCCAAATGAGCGACTTTCGCGATTGTATATGGAGCAGCATTCTGTATTTTTTAGCACGACGTGGTTGATGCATTTCATATAAATTTGAGCTGTTTATAAAAAGTACGTGAAGGGGGGTAATTCTTCGCTTTTATTCTATCAATTATGTAGGTAGCAACTTTGCGAATGGACACAAATGTAAAAATAGCCGAAGAAGGCTATTTTTTTTGCACGCCTCCCAGCAGCTGCAACGTATCATATATATATTTTTGTCTCCCTTTTTTTAAACTGCACAAAATTTCTCCAAGGTGATCTATTTCAATTCGCATTTTGAATAAAAAAATATATATATATATATATCCGCATAATCCCCCTTTACATGATAAAAAGGCACTTGCCGAATTTATGCCATTCTTTAAAATGTAGAAGCACAATTCAACTGCAAACAGGCTTACACATTTTACAACGCAACTATATATACATGGTAGACGGTGGGATAATCCGGACATGCTAAATTCCCGTTATGCTCATATTTTTTAAAAATCTGATAATGGTGAAAAGAGAGCACTCTTACTATACAGTTCTTTTAAAGCGCCACGCATTACTCATTTGGCAATAATCGCCCAGCTAAGGTGACATCACCTGTGGTCAATTTTTTCCACACGTAAAATGAAGTTTCGTAGCATGGAACTTTAAAAAGTTCCTGTGCGTCGCGTGGGCTGAATAAAGGGGAATTGTATTATTCATCACAAAGTGGGATAAAAGTACCCCTTTGGAGAATTATGCAAGTAGGTTCTTTTAAGAAGACATGCTTAGTATAAGCATGGGTTCATCCTGCCCCATCCACGTGTTATTTAAACTTCCGCGTAGTGTATCAACAGGGCATTATAACCCTCCACCCATTGTGCATGTTCATCCAGAAAGGCGCGTTTTATAAAAACGCCGCACCATATTTTAAAATGTCTCAAATGTTTAGACAGCTGTTATAAGTTCAGCTGCGTTAAACGGTAAGTGATAATTTGCGCTAGTTGCACACACAACCCGTTTTTTTAAAAAAACTGTTACAAGAAAAAAATAAATAAAATAAAATAAAGAAAGAATACTTTTTCAGATAAAACTCTTCCCAATTTGCAAAGTCTTAAAATATACAATTTTTTTTTTCCTGCAGATGCACACCCAGACAGACGCACCCCAGCGGTGCACAAATTTACAATTTGAAAAGTAAAAGTAAACAACAAAATAAACAATTGTGGATGGATCGATCCACCGAATGGCGTGCTTGTGGGTAGAACAAAAAAAAAAAAAAAAAAAAAGAACAGTGTTCCTAGCGCTATACTTGGAAATGAGCGCGGCAAAAAGGGAAGCTGCAAAAAACATGCGACCCTCACACACACTTCATTCCCCTTGTGCGCTGCCCTGCGAGCAAGGCACAACTCGAAAGCTACACATTTTCACCACTTTAAAACAGGAAAGTTTGAATCGCTTTCTTCTTCAGCAGATTATCAGTTTGCTCGCGATGGAGCTCAAACAACTCATTCAGTGAGACGAACTTTTCGACACTCAACAAATTATCCTTCACGTATTTGCCGTTAATCTTTTTAACGATAATTTTGTCGTGAACCAAACTTAGAACAACTTCCGTCCTCCCGAAGGTGTAAACACCTCTTCGGCTTTTCTTCCAGCCTATTTGGCTATTATGCGTGTTGTGCCAATCTTTCAGTTTTTTATCGATAGGGTCAGAACTGTTGGTGACATAAAACTTTTTGGGCTTCCCTAAACGTATATTTACATACGTTTTGGGATTTCTAAAGCAGGTGGATGGTTCGAGGTTCTTCAAGGGAGTGTCACTGTGTTCTTTTTTTTTAGCTAGAAGGGTTCTCTTCAATGGAGAAGCCTTTTTCACCTGTCTCTTGACCCCGTCAGGTGAGTTATGATTATCTCCTCCGTGCTCACTCTGTCTATGCCCACCTGGTCCATTTTCTTCCTTCCTCTCCAATGCACTAATTTTGTCCGACCCATTATTCAGTGCACTATTAACGCTCCTTCCTTTATATACCGCCTTTCTATTCACCCCATCTTGATGCTTCCCGCTTAATTGTAAGTGATAACCGTGTTCGTGATCACCACGTGCGTCGCTCACCCCCCCTTCGTTCGTTTTTCCGTAAGGCGTGAAATTATTGGCATCATATAACTCATTAAAAAAGGAGTCGTCGTTATTATTTTCCGCGTCGTGTTCGCCAGCAAATTCGTCTCTCACGTCTTCGTTCCTTCCAAAGCTGAAGTCGCTCTCTATGTCGTTCTGTCCATTCCTGAGGCTGCTATTATCTCCGAAGTTGTAGCGGCTCCCCCCGCTGGCATTCCCATCATCACTGCTGGACACCATGGAGGAGGAAATAATTTTTTGATAATCGGGGGTAGAGTTAACAATGCCTTGAGACGAATTGTCTAGCAATAACTTCAACTGCTTTGCCTCCTTCTCTAAAAGATCCTTGTCCTTATTAGGCACAACCGTAACTGTCAAGCTTTTAGGTTTGTCCTCAGGGATTAGGTAAGACGGCAGTCCATATAAGTTTTTTCTTTCACTGTTTAACTGTAGGGGCAAAAACTTGTTCGTAGGTTGCTGCATTTGTTTGGGCAAATACTTGGGTGGCTGGAAAAAGGGGGATGTCGATCCAAGGGGGAATGGATTATTTCCTAGAGGGTCCTTTACTCCGTCGTTGTTTTTGCTTAGAGGCTGAATGTACGTGCCTATGATTTGGGGCAGCCCCAGTTCATACAGGTGTTTTACGTTTTTGTGCTCTGGTCCCGTCTGATGGGGTTGTTGCGGGTACAGCGCCTGTTGCGAGTGGTGCGGTTGCCACGTTTGCTGTTGCTGCTGCGAGAGGGGGTGCAGCTCGGCGCCCTTGGCCCTTCTACTATTCCTCATTATGGCACTCGTCTCCTTGCACAGGTTTTCCAAATTTAAGGATGGCTTCACGGGCTTGGGTAGGATGTGCTGAATGTTCTTGTTCAGGTCTAGCATTTCCAAGTGGCTAGCATCTAAATATTCATACTTGTTATTTTTTACGCCTCCATATGGCTCCTTCATTTTTCTTTGGTTATTTAGGCTAGCTCCATACCCCTCCTTTTCATTATTAGGTTTTCCTACTCGGGCAGCGGGACCTCTTGGGAACATGAAGTGCCCCCCGGGGAAGTTTACTGGATGCGCGGCCTTCATACTAGAGTGAGTTTTGTTTGCTTTTTTGCTTGGGTGGTTTGAATGTCAGCTTTGCTGGGGTTGCTTCTCATTCGAGTACACCTTAGTGAGTTTTTTTTTTTTTTGAAAGTAGTGACAGTTTTGTGTGCGTCTATCTATCTCTCTGTCTATGTAGAAAGGTACATGCATAACGTGCGTGTGGACGCGTGCAAGGTTATGTGAGCATATGCTGCGCTTCCCTTTTGCGACTTGGGTTTAGTCCGAAGAACACTCCCGTCCTGATGAAACTCTTTCGGTACACTGCTATGCTACCGTTCAACAATACGAATATTCAACACTGTGGCCGTTTGCAAAGTTAATGTGTACTCGTTTTTGTTTTCACTTAATTTAATTATTGTGCAGAGTGTAATTCAAAAGAGGCCTCCAATAAACAAACTTATGGGGCATCTTCAAAATAGAAATAAAAAGGGAAAGAAGTAGGTTGCTTGTGTGTACACTGCGAGGAAAGGGAACAAAACAAAAATTCACAGAAAAAAAATGCACTGCGCTCAAGCGTTTGTGCAAAACAAATGGCAATATGCTGTTGTGCAGATCATCCCCTGCAGAATGTTCCAGCGCTAACTAAAACAAAAAGACCCGTTCGAGTTAATCTTAAAAATATTTTTTGAAGACTTATTTTTTCAATCACGTTAAAGGGACGAAAAATGCGTACGTGTCTGTGCACGTTACTGGTACTGCGGAAGGCAAACATTGTAGGAATTTTAGTTCCACTTTACGTGCAAAAAAAAAAAAAAAAAAAAAAAAAAAGAAGCAACAAGCGTAAGTGCATGTTGTAGAAATATTTTGCACATTCAAAAATTGCACACACAATTTTGTAAAAAAGAAGAAAAACATTGTGGCCTTTTCTTTAGGACATTCTCACAGTTTAAGATTTCACTCCTTAAAATTGGAACGGCTTTTTCCAGTTTTCAAATGTACTCGTGTACAACATGCATATGTGCGCTCGCATATGTATTCCGCTTGTTTTCCATTTTTGCAAAACGCACAAGCAGAACGTTGACGTTGCACACACCACGTGGGATTGTTGTTGAGAAGTGCTAGGAAGAAATGCTGTGATGGTAGTTTTTTTTTTTTTTTTTTAACATGAAAATAGCTGTTTTTTTGCTAACATGAAAATGGCTGTTTTTTTGACAAAATTAAAATATGTCTTTCCCTTCCTTTTTTCTTAAAAGACAACGAATTGAGCAACGTTTTGGCTTCCTGCTACCGCGGCGTGCTGTTTTACCTGCACATGTCATATTTTTCACAAAAATGTCATGAACGAGTCATGTAATTTTTGAAAAAAAAAAAAAAATGGCTTGTTCCTATTGGCATATTTATGCACACCCTCTCTGCGTGCTGGTCTGGCTACCTCGGTTGCAACGTTGAGAAGAGAAATTCCCCACACCTTTGAATACGGACACAGTCACAACACTAATGTGGCTTTTTATCAATTCAGTTTCGAAAGGGATAAAAAGGAAGAGCAAACTAAGGGAAGTTTTAAAAAGTACAAACCGAAAGGAAGAAGGACGTTCAGAAAAGGGATCATCCCTTTGTATATATTTTGGTATTGCCTAACAAAATGGGTAACTTTTTTCACTTTTCTTAACTTTGAAATAAATGGGAGATACAAATTAAATTCGAAAATTATCTTCTTCGAGTCGTAAGTGTGCAGGGATGGTGAAAATTTTCCGAAAATTGTATTCCACCTGTAACTACTGCTTGCAGTTGGAAGAATGCTGCAGTTATGCGTGAAGTTGTGTACACATTTGTTTTGCTTTTCTTTCCGTTTTGTTCCCTTTTTTTCGTTTTTATTTTTTCCCCATTTTTACACGTTAATAAATGCGCTCGTGAGGTTTTAAGAAGAACGTCAATCCGATGTTATCACAGAGGGTGTGCCACACGGCTTGTGCTTATTTGCACATATCTTTAATTTTTTCTTTGTGTATACATATATGCATGTACCAGTGTAGTATTCACTGGATGCACAAAAAATTTCTCGATCCGACGCATACAAATACATAACAGTTCGAACAAAATGGGAATTTCTCATCGTTGCGGAGAACATGGTACTTCTATTTCTCGTACCTGTTTTAAGATTTAGAATGCCATGTTTTTTCTTCAAGCTGCACACAAAAGGGTTTCCCCGACGCAGGTGCAACTTTACTCTAGCTTTTCATAACTTTTTAAAAATCGAATGTTTTCTTGTTAGAACGGTAGGAAGTCCACTTTTTCCGTTACTAAGTGTATATATATACATTTTAACACCTCGGTGATTCGCAAGTGGAGGTATTCTACCATATTTCTGGGCCAAGATTAACGGCATAACACCTGTGCAGCTTATGGCAGTGTTGGCTTGGTGTCCAGCGCTCATTATGTAGCATCTAGATGTACGCGCGCAAGAAAGTTGGTACATACCTGCGTGCATACATATGTGGGTAGGTAGATACATGTGCATGCATAGGTATGCTTACTTCCCCACGCATCTACCCCGTTGACTATGAGCACTTCGAAGTAACTATGGGCGGAATGCAAAAGGGACTCGGGCTAGCAAAAGAAGACAGCTCTGAAGAGTAGCAACGGTATACGTGGCACAATTGTGTGCACCAGTATTTAAGACCCGGAGAGAGAAAAGGAGAGTCTTCTTCCGTTCAGTGGCATTATGGGGAACATCCTGAATGGGTTTATTTTTAATAACCCCATCGAGGGGTGCTACGAAAAATTCCGCTTGGACTTTATTTTTGTTGAAACGGAGAGCGGGGACAGAATTGCGGCCCACTTCATCAATAGGTGCGTCGCACACAGTATATATGCGCGTATATATATACATGCATACGTGTGTGCACGATTGGACAGTTACTCTTGTCTACGGGGTGCCCTTTTTCGGCCCGACGCCAAATGCACACCCTCTTAACAACCACTTGACGCTCCCTTTGTTCCCCTTAGGAAAGCCCCACTAACCATTTTGTTCTGCCATGGCAATGGTGAGAACATCTACATGTTGTATGATTACTTTCGCGAGGCGTCCAAAGTATGGAATGTAAACGTGTTCTTGTACGATTACCCCGGTAAGCCCAAAAGACGGAGTGGGAGGTACGCATGGAAGTATGAACCTTTGATCTGCGCTGCGTACGTTTTTTTGCCATCAGTGATTACATTTTTCGCATCTTCCAAAAATTTCCCCATTTTGATACCCCCTTTTACCTTTTTATGCTCCTTCCTACATTAACTGTTCGTATTTTTTTCTGCTTCTCAAAATGGACACGCGCGCAAAAAAAAATAAAAGGATACGGAGAGAGCACCGGAACGCCCAACGAACAGAGTATGTACCAAAGTGGAAGAGCGGTGTATGAGTAAGTCATATTTTTTTTTTTATTTTTCTAAAGTGCCCCGACTTGTACACTCATGGTTGTCGCACCGGTTAACTTGCCACGTCTTTCTTTTCACTTTTCCGGCAGCTATATGGTGAACGTCTTAAACATAAATGCAGAGAGCATTGTACTGTATGGGAAGTCCATAGGTTTGCAATATGAGAAAGCACGAAGAATGGCACTGCGTCTGTTACGCTGCAGATGGGGATGACAAAACGGAGCGAATCGCACGTGCAAACTGGAGTGTTTTTATATATATATTTTTTTTATTCCCCTTTTAGGTTCGTGCGCTGCGATCGACATAGCCATCATGAGGAAGGTAAAAGGCATAATTCTGCAGAGCGCCCTAATGTCCCTCCTGAACATTTGCTTTAAAACGCGGTTTATCCTCCCGTTCGATTCTTTCTGCAACATAAAGAAGGTACGTCCCCCCCACCGGTCGCCCTGCTACAAGAGGTTCCACGTGAAGGACGTACACACATACACATGTATATATATATATATATATACGTACATATGGGTGTACATGCCGAAGGCGCCAAAACACCAAACCGATGTCCTTTTTACTTCCCCCAGATCGGCATGGTTCCATGCTTTGCCTTTTTTATCCATGGCACTGACGACAAGATAGTCCCCTTTTATCACGGACTGGTAAAAACGGAACGGAGAAAAAAAGGGGGAAAAAATGCACAAATTGCAGTGTATGATGTGATACGTGTTATTCCTTTTTGTAACAAAGCTGGGTATATCCATCCCCTTGTATCGGCAAAATTCTGTGCGTCGTTTTGTTCCACGCGTGAAAGTCGCCACGATTAACTCGCTTCACTCATTCGCGCACTTGCGGGGTTGCTTATTTTGCCCCTTTATGCGTTGTAGAAAAGCATGTAACACAAAATTTTTTCATTTCATTTCATTTCATTTTTTTTTTTTTTTTTTTCCTTTCCCACTTGCCCTCCCGAAGAGCCTCTATGAAAAGTGCAAACTGAAAGTGCATCCCTACTGGGTTGTCGGCGGCAAGCACAATGACATCGAGTTGATTGAGACCAAAAAGTTCAACCAGGGCATCAAGTCTTTTTTGAAGTTTCTGCGTAATAATGTTTAGTCGTCCCTGAGCATGCCCCCTTAGTTTTATCTCTCCTTTTTTGTTGCACTCCATCTTATCGAAAGCGCAGCTTCGTCGCGGGTGTGTCCATATAATTCCCACGTACGCGCGATGATGTCACAACGCTGGGGGGCCCCGTTTCCCATCTATCAATTCTACATGTGCAAGTGTGCATATAAATTGGGGACCCCCCGTGGATATACATTACAAACGGAACTAGCACACCTGGTGTGCAAATGAAAAATAAAATAAAAGCGTCACTGCGTTTTGTGTCATGGATGAACATTAACATGTAGGTACCTGCCTATGTCGTACGCTGAAGGTGCGGTTTTCACGTTTGACATGTATGCCGCAGGGGGGGGTAGTCGCACATGTCCGTCCTCCGTTTAGGTTGCCCCTGCTCGTTTCGCATTTTTTACATTAACAACAAACCTTTGTAATGTGGATGAGCATATTACAGGGGAGGTACACACAAAAGAAAAAAAAAAAAAAAAAAAAAAAATGCGACAAGGCAAAAAGGTCGCTTTTGCCCTTCCTAAATATAACGTGCGCAGAAAAAATTAAGTGATGTTTTGCTGTGGGATGGTCCTACGCAAGGAGAGAGAAACTGCTGTTGACGTTTATCGGAAGGCAGTCACAATTCGGCACATGTTTTTCTTTTGGTGATGTTATATATTCTGCGTTAAGTACATTTTGTGCAGAACATTTTGTGAAGAATATTTGCTGGAGCACATTTGCTAAGTTACTTTTTGCCGCTAATTTTTTTTTTCATTTACCGCCGCCCAGCTTGCGCGCGCTCCCTCTCTGCGCTCCGCGTGAACTCCTGCACTGTAATTTTTTTTTTTAAGCGATGCGTTTGTATATACGCTGCACAATGCAATGAGGAAACAATGGCATAACATTGCCAAGTAGTACATCCAAAGCCACCAATCAATGCAATCGCGCAAGTGAATGGCAAAGCACAGTTACATACGAAATGTATGACCATTTGATAAATATTTTTGTATGGCCGTAATATTTTTCTCTGTATATGTTTTCATTTTGCTCCAATTTGCTTCTCTTCATTCCTTTCCGTTTTGCCTCTTCTCATTGCTTTCCGATTTGCTTCTCCTCAGTACATCCCGCCTTTTTTTTTTTTTTTTTAACTTAGTTTATATTTTACTCCCCCCGCATATAAATGAACAGAGGGAAAATAGCTATGCGTTGAAAAAAGGAGGAGGCTCTTTTTTTTTCTCGCAAAATCAGCTTCGCATAAATGCATATTTAAAAGCGAACCAGTTGATCGCACCAACTGTTGTTCCGCTTTCTTTATGTACGCATATACATTACGGGAATGTAACCCCCCGTCGTAGGTGAACATTTTGATCGCACATATGCGGCGAACATGGTTATGTACTTCCCACGCGGCGCGTTTTTATAGGCGTGGAAAGTACGCATACGATACGTGCAAAAGTGTACACACGTGCATGTATGCACATATAGTACATACATACACAACACGTACGCACGCACATGCGTAGCTGCAACTGTCTGCGCGGCTTGCATGGTTAAAATAAATCACCGAGCACGGTGACATGGACGTACCATTTCGCATTGCACTTAATGACCTGTGCCATTTTTATAACCGAAAAAATTGAAGAGAGAGAAAAAAAAAAAATACACGTTCGTCTTCCATTTCGCAAAAAGTTGAAGCATTTCAAAGTAACCAACCGTTAGGAGGCACATTTACGTGTACCGAACTGTCAAGCCGATCATAAAGAAGAAGAGAGACGCATTGACGTGAATGCACACACATAGGGAAAGTATTCGTGGAGTTTAACAACACTGAATAGTAAAAAGTAAATAAAATTCACCCCCTCCATCGCGTGGCACATGTCCCAACGTGCAGTTCGTTTGACTCAAATGTGTACGCACATATGTATACCATTGACGGCTGGCTCATCGAAGTGGAAAAGCTAATAACTGTTTTTCCCCAGCGCTCCGCGAACGTATGTGTATTAAACTGTATGTAGGGATATTTGCCCAAAACAGATTTATAAAGGTATGCAACAGCTCGCGCGAATGGGTGTGTGCATGTGCACATGCATATCCATACGTATGTGCTTACAGCTGTACATGTTTCTACGTATTTTTTTTTTTTTTTTTTTGGCACAGCTAGCTATTTTAGATTATATTTTGAACGTCCACAGCTGGAAACTGGTTTAACGCTCCACAAGCAACAATGAAGAAGGACATGATTACAGAGATCTTGGCATATGAACAGGACGACAGGGGAT